>NW_027288135.1:0-152667 GCF_047511675.1 Marmota flaviventris | reverse complement strand
GCTCAAGTGAGCATTAGGGTTAGAGTTAGGTTTCGAGTAATTAATAGGGTTAGATTTAGTGTTCAGGGTAGGTTTAGGGTATTGGAGAGATTTAGGGTTTGCAATACGGTTAGGGTTAGGCCTAGGGTTAGCATTAGGAATAGTGTTATCATAAGGGTAATGTATAGGGTTAGAGTTAGGTTTAGGGTTAGGGATAAGGCTAGGGTTATGTTTAGGCCAAAGTTTAGGCCTTGAGCTATGCTTAGGTCTAAGGTGAGGGTTAGATTTAAAGTTAGGGCTAGGTTTAGGGTTAGGGTTATGCTTACGGTAGGTTTAGGCCTTGGATTAGGGCAGGTTTTGTATTAGGTTTAAGTCTAGGGTTAGTGCTATGGGTAAAGTAAGATCTAGGGTTCTAATTAGTGCTAGTATTAGTATTAGGGTTAGTTTTATGGCTAGTTCTAGTGTTTGGTTTAGATTTTGGTTTAGAGTCATTTTTAGAGCTAGATTTAGTGTTAGTTTCAGGATCAGTGTTCAGATTAGAATTAGGGTAAAAGCCAGAATCAGGAGTAGGGTAAAGTCTAGGGGTAGTGTTATTGTTTGGTTTAGGTTAAGGGTTATTTTTAGGGCTATGACTATGTTTTTGTTTATGTCTAGGGCTAGAGTAATCACTAGATTTAGGATTAGGTTTAGGTTTAGGGGTAGTGTTACAGTTAGATTTAGGCAGAAGTTTACTGGTAGGATTACTTTCAGGGTTCAGTTTAGGGTTAGGGACAGATTTAGACCTATAAGTAGTGTGATGGTCAGAATAAGGGTGAATGTTTGGGTTAGGTTTTGGGTTAGGTTTAGAGGTAGAATGAGGGCTATGGTTTGGACTGGTAATAGGGTTAGTGTTTGATTTAGGCTAAGGATTATGATTAGGACTAGGATTAGCATTATGGATAGTGTTTGGCTTAGGATAAGGGACAGGGTTAGAGCTAGGCTTAGAGCTAGGTTTAGGGTTTGGTTTACAGCTAGGGTTAGGGTTAGGGTTAAATCTATTTTTAGGACTCAGATTACGTCTACTTTTGTTTTGGGGTTAGGGCTAGGTTTAGGACTGTGGCTAAGGTAAGAACTAGGGTTATTAATAGGGTTACTTTTAGGGTTAGGGTTTGGACAAGAATAGTGTTAGCATTTGCTTTAGGATTACGGTGATATACACAGCTAGGGTTAGTGTTTGGATATGAGTCAGTGTAGGGTTAGTTTAAGTCTTAGGACTCTAATTTGAGCTAGGGTTATGGCTAGTTTTAGGGTTAGGGTTTGGTTTAGGTTAAGTTTAGTTTTGTTTTAGGGCTTGGGCTAGGGTTAGGGTTATTTTTATGATTAGCGATAGTGTTCAGCTAGTGGTAAGGTGAGGTTTAGGCTTAAGGTTAGGCTTAGATTTAGAGTTTATAACTATAATTTAGAGTTATGGTTAGATCCAGGGTTAGGGCTAAGGTTTGGGCTAGTGTTAGAGTTACGGTAATGGACAGGTTTAGAAATAGAAATAGGGCCAGTTTGAGAATTACAGTTATTGTTAGGGCTAGAGTTAGGGATTTGCTTAGGGTTAGGGATAAATTAGGGCTAGATTAGTGCTAGGTTTAGTGTTAGGGTTAGGCCCATGGTTAGGGTTAGAGTTATGGTTAGTGTTAGTGTTAGGGTCATGGTTAGTTTTAGTAGAAGGGATGAGGTTATGGCTAGGTTCAAGGCTAGGGTGATGGTTAAAATTAGGTATAGGAATAGGATGAGTGTTCAGGTTCGGATTAAAGCTAGGTTTAGGGCTAAGATGAGGGCTAGGGTTTGTGTTAGCATTAGAGCTAGGATTAGAGCTAGGGCTAATTTCAGAGCTAGGGTTATGGTTAGGAATAGTGTTAACTTTAGGTTTATGGCTAGGTCTAGTGGAAAGTTAGTTTTAGGGTAAAGGTCTGTTTTAGAGCTAGGTGTATTTTTATGGTCAGAGTCCGGTTTAGGGTTTGGTTTATGATAAGGTTTAGGGTTAGGGCTCACATTAGCATTAGGGTTAGGGTTAAAGTAATGGATAGTGTTAGGTTTAGGGTTCTGGTTAGGTTTAGAGTAATAGATAGGTTTAGTGTTAGCGATAGGATTAGGGTTAGGCCTAGGGTTAGCATTTGGGTTAGGTTTATGTTTAAGGTAAAGGATAGGGTTACTGCTAGTGTTAGGGCTTGTGGTAACGTTAGAATTTTGGCTAGGTTTAGAGAAAAGCCTAGGATTAGTGTTAGTGTTAGATGTAGCAGAAGTGTTAGGGTTTGAGCTAGGGTTAGGGCTAGGGTGAGTGTTAGAGTTAGAGTCAGGGCTATTGTTAGGGTTAGGGTTAGGGTTATGGCTTGGGTTTGTATTAGGGTTAGGGTTATGTTTAAGGTAATGGATAGAGTTTGTGCTAGGTTTTATGCTATGGTTACAGTTAGGATTAGGGCTAGGTTCAGGGTTAGGTTGAGAGATAGGGCTATTGTTATGTTTAGGGTAAGGATTAGATTTTGAGTAGGGTTAAGGCCAGGGCCAGTGTTAGGGTTAAGGTTAGTGCTAGTAATAGGGATAGGGTTACACTTAGGTCTAGGTTTAGGACTAGGATTAGGGCTAGGTTGTGTGTGAGGTTTAGGGCTAGTGTTAGGTGTATGGGTAATGTAAGAGCTAGGGTTACGATTATGGGTAGATTTAGGGTTTTTCTAGTGTTAGGGTTAGTTTTACAGTTAGGATAATGTTTAGAGCTAGGGTTTGTGTTAGGGTAAGTGTCTAGGGTTAAGTCTAGGGTTTCAGTTAGGGTTAGATTTAGGGTTATGTTAATGGTTAGGTCTAGTGTAATGGTTAGATTTAGGGTAAAGGTCAAGCTTAGAGCTAGATGAATAATTAAGGTCAGGGTATTTTTTATGGTTAAGTTTAGGTTAAGGTTTAGGTTTAGGGTTTTAATAAGCATTAGGGTTAGAGTTAGGATTAGGGTAATGAATAGACTTAAGAATAGAGTACGGGGTTGTTTTAGGGTAGTGCAAAGGTTTAGAGATTGTGATAGTGTTAGGATTAAGCCTAGGGTTAGAATTAGGGTTAGGATTATGGTTAGGGTAATGGATAGGGTTAGAGCTAGGTTTAGGGCTAGGGTTATGGTTAGGATTAGGGCTAGGGTTAGGGTAGTGTATAGAATTAGAGCTATTGTTAGAGCTATGGTTCAGGTTAGGATTAGGGCTAGGGTTAGGTTAGGATTTGGGATAGGGCTAGGGTTATGTTTAGGGTAAAGATTAGGCTTTCATCTAGGGTTAGGTCTAAGGGAAAATTTAGGGTTAGGGATATGGCTACAGTTAGTTTAGGGTTACATTTAGGGCTAGGTTTAGGCCTAGGATTAGGGCTAGGTTTTGTGTTATTTTAGGCCTAGGGTTAGGGCCATGGGTAGTTAAGAGCTAGGGTTATTATTAGGGCTAGTTTTAGGTTTAGTGTTATGGCTAGGTGTAGTGTTAGGATTAGATTTTGAGTTTTGTGAGCTTTGGAGCTAGTTTTATGTTAGGGTCAGGGTCAGTGTTCATGTTAGAGTGAGTGTCGGGGTTAGTGCCAGAATTAGGACTAGGATTAGGTCTAGAAGTAGGGTTAGTGTTTCAGTTATGTTAAGGATGATTGTTAGGGATAGCGGAAGGTTGTTGTTCAGGTCTACGGCTAGAGTTATGGTAAGATTTAAGTTTAGGTTTAGGTCTAGGACTAGTGTTAGGTTTAGGTTTAGGTATAGGATTACCAGTATGTCTAATGTTAGAGTTCGGGTTTGGGTTAGGGTCAGGTTTAGACCTACGGTTATTGTTAGGATCAGTATAAGTTTCAGGGTTAGGATTAGGGTTTGGGTTAGGGTTAGAGCTAGAATGACGGCTAGGATTAGGACTAGTAATAGGGTTAGGATTTGATTTAGGCTATGGATTAGGGTTAGGACTAGTGTTAGCATTAGGTTTAGGGTTTGACTTAAGGTAACAAATAGGATAAAAGCTAGGGTTAGGGAAGGGTTAGGGACTAGCTTATGGCTAGGGTTAGTGTTAGGGTTAAAGCTAGGGTTAGTGCTTGTATTAGGGCTAGGTTTTGGGTTAGGTTAGGGCTAGTGTTAGGGCTACAGCTAATGTATGATCTAGCATTATGATCAGGGCCAGTTTTGGGGTTAGTTTTATGGCTACATCAAGTGTTAAGGTTAGGGTTAGTGTTAGTGTCATGTTTTGAGTTAGAGTTAGTGTTAGGGTCTGGGTCAGTGTTCAGGTTAGAGTTAACTTTAGGGTTAAAAACAGAATTATCACTGGGGTTAGGTCTAGGGGTAGGGTTAGTGTTTGGGTTAGGTTAAGGTTTATTATCAGGTCTAGGGCTAGGTTTTTGTTTATGTCTATGGCTAAAGATATGGCTAGATTTAGAAATAGGTTTAGGTCTAGGGTTATTGTTAGGGTTAGTTTTAGGAATATATTTATTTCTAGTGCTAGTGTTAGGGTTCAGAATAGAGTTAGAGTCAAGTTTAGACTTACAGTTACCATTAGGATCAGAATAAGTGTCAGGTTTGAGTTATGGTTAGAGCTAGAATGAGGGTTATGTTTAGGACTATTAATAGGATTAGGGTTAGGACTAGGGTTAGCATTAGGGTTAGGGTTTGCTTAGGGTAAGGGATAGGATTAGTCCTAGGGTTAGGGCTAGATTTAGGGTAGGGTTAGGGCTAGTGTTACGATTAGGTTTAGTGTTAAATGTAGGGTTACGTTTCAGATTATGGCTAAATTTTGGTTAGAGTTAGGGCTAGGTTTAGAGTTACAGCCAATGTTTTCAGTAGAGTTACGATGTGGGCTAATTATAAGATTGGGGTTAGGACAAGTTCTAGTGTTGGGGATAGGTTTAACATTAGGTTTATGTTTAGAGCTAGGGTTAGTAGTAGGGTCAAAATTAAGGTCCGGGGTATTTTTAGGGTTAGGGTTTGGACTCGAATTAGGGCTAGGTTTAGGGCTAGGTGTAGGGTTAGGTTTTGGTTTAGGGTAAGCTTTAAAGTTAGGGCTATGGCTCAGTTTTCTTTTAGGGCTAGGGTTATGGTTAGGGCTAGATTTAAGATTAGCATTAGGTTTAGGACTAGTGTTATGGTTAGGTTTAGTCTCAGGTTTAGAGTTAGATTTAGAGTTAGGATTATATCTAGGGTTAGGTCTAGGGCTAAGGATATGGTTAAGATTAGTTCTAGGTTTATAGCTAGGATTAGAAATGTGATAAAAATAAGGTTAGAACTAGGGCTAGGGATACAGCGAGAGTGAGAGTTAGTCTTAGGGCTAGGCTTAGGGTTTGGTTATGTATAGGGCTTAATTAGGGCAAGGAATAGGGCTAGGTTTATGTTTATGTTTAGGCCTAGGGTTAGTTTTGGGCTTAGGGTTATGTTTAGTGTAAATAATGGGGTTAGAGCTAGGTTTTGGGCTAGGACAAATGTTAGAATTAGGGTTACAGCTAGGATTTCATTAGAGTTATGATTAAGGCTAGTTTAAGGGCTAAAATGAGGGCTAAGGTTTGTGTTTTGGTTAGGGCTAGGATTAGTGTTAGGGCAAATGTCAGTTCTAGGTTTATGGTTAGGAATAGTTTTAGGGTTAGGTTTATGGTTATGCTTAGTGTAAGGGTTAGATTTAGGGTAAGGGTCAAATTTAGAGCTAGGGGTATTATTAGGGTCAGGGCCATGTTTAGGGTTTTGTTTAGGTTAGGGTTTAGGGTTAGAGCTCAAATTAGCATTAGGGTTTGTGTTAGGGTAATGATAGTGTTCGGTTTAGGGTTCAGGTTAGGTTAAACATAATGGATAGAGTTCCGGTTAGGCATAGGTATAGATTTAGGCCTAGGGTTAGCATTAGAATTAGGGCTATGTTTAGCATAATTGGTAGGATTAGAGCTAAGTTTAGGGCTAGGGTTATAGAAAGGATTAGAACAAGGGTTAGGGTTAGGGTTAGGGCTATGGTTTGTTTTAAAGTTAGGGCTAGCATTACAGCTAGGACAAATGTCAGGTCTATAGTTACCTGAGGAATAGTTTTAGGGTTAGGTTTATGGCTAGGTCTAGTATAAGGGTTAGGTTTAGGGGTAGGGTCAGGTTTAGATCTAGGTATATTATTACAGGAAGGGTTAGAGTTAGGGTTTGGCTTAGGTTAAGTTTAGGATTAGGGCTCAAATTAGCCTTAGGGTTAGAGTTAGGGTAATGATAGGGCTAGGTTTAGGGTTCAGGTTAGGTTTAGGTTAATAAATAAGGTTAGGGTTAGCGATAAAGTTAGGGTTAGGCCTAGGGTTACCATTAGGGTTATGATTATGGTTACAATAATGGATAGGTTTAGAGCTAGTGATAAGGCTAGGGTTATGGTTAGGATTCTGGCTAAGGTTAGGGTAAGATTTAGGGCTAGGTTTTGGGTTAGGGTAAGGTTTCAAACTAGGGTTAATTCTCAAATATGGGCTAGGTTTTGAGTTTGGTTAAGGCTAGGGTAAGGGCTATGGCTAATGTATGAACTAGTGTTACAATTAGTGCCAGTTTTAGGGTTAGGGTTAGGGTGATGTTTAGAGCAAGGTTTATCTTCAGGGTCAGTTTCAGGGTGAGGGTTAGTTTTAGTGTTAGGTTTAGGACTCGAATTAGGGATACTGATAATGCTAGGTGTAGGATTAGGTTTTGGTTTAGGTTAAGGGTTATGGTTAGGGCTATGGCTCAGTTTTGTTTTAGGGCTAGGGCTAGGGTTAATTCTAGATTTTGGATTAGTGTCAGGGTTTGGGCTAGTGTTAGAGTGAAGTTAGGCTTTAGATTTAGGATTGATCTAGAGTTAGGGCTCATGCTAGAGTTGGGGCTAGGGCTAGTTTTAGGGTTATGGTAAGGAATATGGTTAGAACTAGGGATATGTCTAGGGTGAGAATTAGAGTTATTCTTAGGAGTAGGCTTAGTGTGAGGGTTGGGATTAGGGCTAAATTAGGGGTAGAATTAGCACTAGAGTAGGTGTTAGGGTTAAGCCTAGGGTTTGCGCTGTGGTTAGGGTTAGCACTTGGGTTAGGATTAAGTTTTGGGGAATGGGTGGGGTTATAGCTACATCTAAGGTTAGGGTGAGAGATAGAATTAGGATTAGGCCTAGGGTTATTGTTCAGTTTAGGATGAAGGCTAGGATTAGGGTTAGGATGAGGGGTAGGTTTTCTGATAGGGTTAGGGCTAAGACTCGGGCTAGGATTCGGGCTAGGTATTATATCAGGTCTAGGGTTAAGGTTAAGGATATTTTTAGGGTTAGGTTGTGGCTAGGTCTAGTTTAAGGTTAGGTTTATGTTAAATGTCAGCTTTAGAGCTAGAGTTATTATTAGTGTCATAGTCAGGTTCAGGGTTAGCATTTGGTTTACATTAAGGTTAAAGGGTTAGGATTCGAATTAGCATTAGGGTTATGTTTAGAGTTAAGGTAATGGTAGGGTTTACTATAGGTTTTAGTTAAGGTTTAAGGTAACGGATGGGTTAGATTTCAGTGATCAGGTTAGGGTTAGCATTAGGGTTAGGGTTATGTTTAGTGTAATGGATAGTTTTAAGTCTAGGGTTAGGGCTAGGTTATGGTTTTGATTAAGTCTAGGATTAGGGTTAGGTTTAGGGATAGGGCTAGGATTTGGCTTATGGTAAGTGTTAGGGTTAAAGTAAGAGTTAGTTTAAGGTTAAGGTTATGGTTAGGTTAGGATAATGGTAACTGTTTGAGCTAGGGTTAGGGCTAGTGTGAGGGTTAGGTTTAGGTTCACTTCTGAGTTCAAGATTATGATTAGAGTTAGGTTTAGTGTTAGGGATAGGTTTTTAGTTAGGGTTAGGTTTAGGGTTAGGGTAATGGATATGGTTCATTAGAGTTATGATTAAGGCTAAGTTAAGGGCTAGAATGAGGGCTAGGGTTTGAGTTTTGGTTATGGATAGTATTAGTTTTAGGGCAAATGTCAGTTCTAGGGTTACAGTTAGGGATAGTTTTAGGGTTAGGTTTATTGTTATGTTTAGTGTAAGGGTTATATTTAGGGTAAGGGTCAAATTTAAAGCTAGGGATATTATTAGGGTCGGGATCATATTTAGGGTTTTGCTTAGTTTAGGGTTTAGGGTTAGGGCTCAAATTAGCATTAGGGTTTGGGTTAGGGTAATGATAGGGTTAGGTTTAGGGTTCAGGTTATGTTTAGCATAATGGATAGGGTTACAGTTAGGCATAGGGTTATATTTAGGCCTAGGGTTAGCATTAGATTTAGGGCTCTGTTTAGGGTAATTGATAGGGTTAGAGCTAACTTTAGGGCTAGAGTTATGGATAGGATAAGAGCTAGGGTTATGGATAGGATTAGAGCTAGTGTTAGGTTTAGGATTAAGGTTAGGGCTGTGATTTGTGTTAAGGTTAGGGCTAGCATTGCAGCTAGAGCAAATGTCAGGTCTATGGTTATGTTAGGAATAGTTTTAGGGTTTTGTTTATGGCTAGGTCTATAATAAGGGTTAGGTTTAGGGGTATGGTCAGGGTTAGAGCTAGGTATATTATTGCGGGAAGGGTTAGAGTTAAGGTTTGGCTTAGATTAAGTTTGGATTAGGGCTCAAATTAGCTTTAGGGTTAGAGTTAGGGTAATGATAGAGTTTGGTTTAGGGTTCAGGTTAGGTTTAGTTTAATGAATAAGGTTAGGGTTAGCGATAAGGTTAGGGTTAGGCCTAGGGTTACCATTAGGGTTATGGTTATGGATAGGGTTAGTGATAAGGTTAGGGTTATGGTTAGGATTCTGGCTAGGGTTAGGGTAAGGTTTAGGGCTAGGTTTTGGGTTAGGGTTAGGTTTAAAACTAGGGTTAAGTCTCAAATATAGGCTAGGTTTTGGGTTTGGTTAGGGCTAGGTTTAGGGCTATGGCTAATGTATGAACTAGTTTTACAATTAGTTCCAGTTTTAGGGTTAGGGTTAGGGTGATGTTTAGAGCAAGGTTTATATTTAGGGTCAGTGTCAGGGTATGGGTTAGTTTTAGTGTTAGGTTTAAAACTCGAATTAGGGTAATGTTAGTGCTAGGTGTACGGTTAGGTTTTGGTTTAGGTTAAGGGTTATGGTTACGGCTATGGCTCAGTTTTATTTTAGGGCTAGGACTAGGGTTCAGGCTGGATTTTGGATTAGCATCAGGGTTACTGCTAGTGTTGGAATGAAGTTTAGGCTTAGGTTTAGGATTAGATTTAGAGTTAGTTTTGATCTAGAATTAGGGCTTA
Source organism: Marmota flaviventris (assembly GCF_047511675.1). Classification (NCBI taxonomy): domain Eukaryota; kingdom Metazoa; phylum Chordata; class Mammalia; order Rodentia; family Sciuridae; genus Marmota; species Marmota flaviventris. The sequence goes on along the minus strand of NW_027288135.1, from coordinate 143,494 downwards.
TGCTAGGGTAAGAGCTAGGGTTAGGGTTATGGTAAGGAATATTGTTAGAACTAGGGATACGTCTAGGGTGAGAATTAGAGTTATTCTTAGGTGGAGGCTTATGGTGATGGTTAGGTTTAGGGCTAAATTAGGCCTAGGATGAGGACTAGGGTTAGTGTTAGGGTTCATCCTAGGGGTTGGGCTAGGATTAGGGTTAGCACAGGGGTTAGGGTTTAGTTTAGAGGAATGGGTGGGGTTATAGCCTAGGGTGAGGGTTAGAATTAGGATTAGGCCTAGGGTTATTGTTCAGTTTAGGAAAAGGCTAGGATTAGAGCTAGGATGTAAGGTAGGTTTTCTGATAGGGTTAGGACTACTACATGGGCTAGGGATAATATCAGGTCTAGGGTTATGATTAAGGATAGTTTTAGGGTTAGGTTATGGCTAGGTCTAGTGTAAGGGTTAGGATTATTTTAAAGGTCAGCTTTAAAGCTACAATTATTATTTGTGTCACAGTCAGAGTCAGGGATAGCATTTGGTTTATGCTAAGGTTAAGGGGATAGGGCTCGAATTATCTTTAGGGTTAGGTTTAGAGTTAATGTAATAAAAGGGTTTACCATAGGTTTTAGTTAAGGTTTAAGGTAACAGATGTGTTAGGTTTCAGAGATTGGGTTAAGGTTAGCATTAGGGTTAGGGTTATGTTTAGTGTAATGTGTAGATTTAGAGCTAGGGTTAGGGCTAGGTTATGGTTTTGATTAAGTCTAGGATTAGGGTTAGGTTAAGGGATAGGGCTAGGGTTTGGTTTAAGGTAAGTGTTGGGGTTAGGGTAAGTGTTAGTTTTGGGTTAAGGTTATGGGTAGGTTAGGATAAGGGTTAGTGTTTGAGCTAGGGTTAGGGCTAGTTCGAGGGTTAGGTTTAGGTTCACTTCTGAGTTCAAGATTACAGTTAGAGTTAGGTTTAGTGTTAGGGATAGGGTTTTAATTAAGGTTATTGTTAGGGTTAGGTTAATGGATATGGTTAGAGCTAATGTTTGGGCTATGGTTAAGGTTAGGATTAGGGCTAGGGATAGGATTAGAATGTAGGATAGGGCTAGGGTTATGTTTAGTATAAGGGTTAGGCTTTGAGCTAGGGTTAGGTCTAAGGAGAGGGTTAGGTTTAGAGTTAGAATTAGGGTTAGGGCTAGGCTTAGGTTTATGCTTAGTGCTAAGTTTAGGCCTAGGATTAGCTCTAGGTTTTGTGTTAGGTTTAGGGCTAGGGTTAGGACTATGGGTAATGTAAAAGCTAGGGTTATGTCTAGGGCTAGTTTTAGGTTTAGGGTTATAGCTAGATATAGTGTTAGGTTTAGTGTTTTGGTTAGTGTCAGGTTTAAAGCTGGTTTAATTTTTAAAATCACGGTCAGTGTTCGGGATAGGGTTAGGTTTAGGTTAGAGTTAGATTTAGGTTGAGGTTTAGGTCTAGGGATAGGGTAAGTGTTTGGTTTAGGTTTAGGGTTATTGCTAGGGCTAGTGCTAGGATTTTGTTTGTGTCTAAGGCTGGAGTTGTAGCTATATTTAGGATTAGCTTTGGGTCTAAGTCTAGTGTTAGGCTTAGGTATAAGTATAGGGTTACTTGTAGGTCTAGTTTTAGGTTTTGGTTTAGGTTTAGTGTCAGGTTTATACCTAAGGTTACTTTCAGGGTCAGATGAGGGTCAGGGTTAGATTTAGAGGTAGAATGAGGGCTAGGGTTAAGACTAGTAATATGGTTAGAGTTGAAGTTAGGCTAAGGATTAGGGTTAGGACTAGGGTTAGCATTTGGGTTAGGGTTTGGCTTAGGATAAGGGATAGGGTTAGAGTGAGGGTTAGGGCTAGGCTTAGGGTTAGATTTAGGGCTAGTGTTAGGGTTAAGATTAGGGTTAAAGCTAGGTTTAGGGCTCGGATCCAGGGAAGGATTTGTGTTAGGGTTAATGCTAGAGTTAGAACAATGACTAATGTACAAACTAGGGTTACAATTAAGGCTAGTTTTAGGTTACAGTTAAGGCTAGGTCTAGTGTTACGGTTAACTTAAGTTAGGGTGATGATTAGAGCTAGTATTACTTTTAGGTTTAGCGTCAGGTTCAGAGTGATTTTTAGAGTTAGGGTTAGGGCTAGTTTTAATGTTTGGGTTTGGTTTAGATTAAGGGTTTGGGTTAGGGATATGGCTTGGTTTTGTTTTATGGCTAGGGCCAGGGCTAGTGCAAATTTTAGGATTAGCGTTATGGTTAGGAGTAGTTTTAGGGTTTGATTTGGCTTATGATTACAGTTAAATTTAGAGTTAGGTTTAGATTTAGAGTTAGGTTTAGATCTAGAGTTAGGATAGGGCTAAGGATAGAACTAGGGCTAGTGCTAGGGCAAAAGTTACATTTAGTCTTAGGGTTAGGGTTAGGGTTAGGATAGGATTAAATTAGGGCTGGGATTAGCACTAGGCTTAGTGTTAGTATTAGGCCTAGGGTTAGGGGCAGGAGTTAGGGTTAGGTTTAGGGTTATGGTTAACTTTAAGTTAAGGGATGGGGTTATAGGTAGTTTTAGGGCAAGGGTGAGGGTTAGAATTATGATTAGGGCTTGGGTTATGGCTCAGGTTAGGAATAGGCTAGGTTTAGAACTAGGATTATGGTTTAGGGCTAATTTCAGGTCTAGGTTTATGGTTAAATATAGTTTAAGTTTAGTTTTATGGCTGAGCCTTTTGTAAGCATTAGGTTTAGGGTTAGGGTCAGGTTTAGAGCTAAGGTATTATTAGAATCATGGTCACGATTAGTGTTTTGGATAGGTTAAGGTTTAAAGTTAGGACTTGAATTAGCATTAAGTTTAGGATCAGCGTAATGATAATGTTAGGTTTAGGTTTCATGTTAGATTTAGTGTGAAGGTTAGCATAGGGTTAGGTTTAGGCCTAAGGTTAGCATTAGTGTTAGGGTTATGGTTAGGGTAATGGATAGCGTTAAAGCTAGGGTTACAGGTAGGTTTATGGTTACAATTAGTGATAGGGTTAGAGTTAGTTTTAGGGTTATTATGACCAGGGCCAGTGTTAGGGCTTGGTTTGGTTTGAGTTTAGGGTCACGGCTCAAATTAGAGTTAGGGTTAGTGTTACCGTAAAGATATGGTTAGGTTTAGGGTTCAGGTTAGGTTTCGATGTAGTGTAAGGGTGAGAGTAAGTTTTGTACAAATTTCATTGATACTTGGAAGGAGTCACCTTTTACCTAGCCTTAATATTCTCCACAGGTTTGGGTCTTCTTTTTTCTATGTTTTGCTATCAGGAGCACTCTGTATTTTAAGGTTTTACTTCATAATGACCCATATAGGTAAATGAAAATGGAGGTTGAAATCAAACCAGGTTGGTGCTAGCTGCTTGAAACTTCAAACGCTGTATCAGTTCTCTGTGGGAACTGTCTGGTTTGTTCCCTGTGAAAGTAGCTCTATATCCAAGAGCCCTTTAGCAGAAAAAAGAGAAATATGCATGAACTGAAATACCACCTCAATTATTTGGTCATATTTCTTTGATACTGCATAGGATTCATCTGATAGCTTAGCCCCCTAGGCTCCACATGTTTGGAACTTCTAAGATTCACAGTTTTTCAAACAGGTTAGGGTTTGTGTTAAGGATAGTGTTAGGGCTAGTGTTAGAGCTAGTATTAGTATTAGAGTTAGTTTTGTTCAAATTTCTTTGATACTGGGCAGGATTCATTTTTTTCCTAACTTACTATACTCCACATGTTTGGGGCTCCTAGGTTCAATGGTTCACTGTAATGAAAAGTTTCTATTTTAAAGTTTCAGTTCATTTTTTCCTCTACAGGTAAATGGAAATGGAGCTGGAAATCCAACAGCATCATTGCTGCCTGCTTGAAACTTCACACTTCAGGGGCTGGGAATGTGGTTCAAGCAGTAGTGCACTCTCCTGGCATACATGTGGCCCGGGTTCAATCCTCAGCACCACACACAAAGATGTTGCGTCCACCTATAACTAAAAAATACAAAATATTAAAATTCTCTCTCTCTCTCTCTCTCTCTCTCTCTCTCTCTCTCTCTCTCTTTCTCTCTCTTTCTTTAAAAAATTAAAAAAAAGAAACTTCACACTTCATCAATACTCTGTGAGCAATCTCTGGTTTGCTCTTGTGACAGTAGGCCTAAGCTAAAGCATGTAACAACAACTTTATCTAAGAGTCCTTTAGGAGATAACAGAGAAATATGCATGTACTGATATACTCCATCACCTTTTTGGACAGATGTCTTTGTTACTGTGCAGCATTCATTCCTTAGCTTGCCCCACTAGGCTGACCAAGTTTGGAAAATCTATGGTCAAAGATTTCATAAAAAAGTTAGGGTTAGGGGAAGATCTAGGGTTACAGCTAGTGTTAGGGTTAGAGTAGTTTTATTCAAAATTTTTGATACTTTGCAGGATTTATTTTTTAACTAGATTTACTCTGTTCCCCAGGTTAAGGCCTTCTCTGTTCAAAGGTTCACTGTCAGGAATGATTGTATTTTAAGATTTCACTTCAATTTGACCTATACAGGAAAGTTAATGGAGTTGAAAATCAAACAGTGATTGTGCTAGCTGCCTGAAACTTCACACACTCCATCAGTTCTTTCTAGGGACTTTGGTATGTTCCTTGTAAATATAGGCCTATGATAAAGAATGCAAAAACAACTTAATCTGAGAGCCCTTCAGGAGAAAACAGGAAAATAGGCTTGTACTGAAACACCTCCCATAATTATTTGGTCAGATTTGTTTGACGTTGCGTAGGATTGATCACTTTGCTTGCCCCACAAGGCTCCCCAAGTAAGGGAATTCTAGGATCAAAGCTTCTCTAAACAGGTAAGGGTTAATTTTAGGCTTTTCAACCGAGAAGAATGAAATTTGGGTAGCTAAGTGCAACTGGTATACTCATCTTTCCTGACAAGGATCATCAAGATCAGGTGAGTAAATATTTGCAGAGATTCCAGTTAACTTGGAGCTCTGTTGAAGCTCTGTAAATGCTTTCTTAGGAAAGCGTATGTTCATTGCCTCCACTTAGGACCACTTCACCAGGGAACCAATCACAGAGAGCACACCGGGAACTAATTGAGTGAGTCAAGCTTCAAGCAGCTAGCACAAAGAGTGTTTGATTTAGAGTTCCAAATGCATGTATTCCTATAGGTTAAAATGAAGAGAAACCCCCAAAATTCAATGTCTTCCTGAAAGCAAATGTTTCAACGTAGAAGAACGAAATTTTGGCAGCCAAATGCAACTGGTATGCTCATCTTTCTTAACTAGTATCAACAAGATCAAGTGAAAAAATATTCGCTGAAATTCCAGTAAACTTGAGAGTTTTGTGGAAGCTCTGCAAACACTTACATAAGAAAGTGTATTTTCCTTGCCTCTGCTTGGGGATACTTCAGCAGGGGACAATGCATAAAGAGCCACTGAGAAGTCATTGAGTGGGCCAAGTTTCAAACAGGTATCACAAACTGTGTTTGATTGAGCATTCCAAATGCATGTATTCCTATAGGGAAAAAAGAAGTTAAACCTGAAAATTCAAAGTGTTCCTGCAAAGGAACTCTTCAACATAAGATGACGAAATTTGGGCTGCCAAGTGCAACTCATCTACTAGTTTTGCTGCCAAGTATCAACAAGATCGGGTGAAAAAATATCTGCTGAGAGTCCAGTAAACTCTGTTCTGTGGATGCTCTACAAACACTTTCAAATGAAAGTTTATTTTTCTCTGCTCTGCTTCGGTGTACATAAACCGGTAACAAAGCATAGAGAGCACAATGAGAATTCATTCAGTGAGTCAATTTTCAAGCAGCTAGCACAAACCGTGTTTGATTTCGATTTCCAAAAGCATGTATCCCTATAGGGGAAAATGTAGTAAAACCTAACTGATCCAAGTCATCCTGCAAAGGAATGATTCAGCCTAGCAGAACAAAATTTGTGCTGCCAAGAGCAACGGGTATACACATTTTTTCTACCAAGTATCCACAAGTTCGGGTGAATAAACATTTGCTGAGATTCCAGTAAACTCAGAGTTCTGTGCAAGCTTTGCAAATGCTTTCAAATGAAAGTGTATGTTCCTTGCCTCCGCTTAGAGCTACTACCACAGGGAACAAAGCATAGAGAGTACACCGAGAACGAATTGAGTGAGTCAAGTTTGAAGAAGCTAGCACAAACCGTGTTGGATATACAGTTCCAAATGCATGTATCCCTATAAGTGAAAAGGAAGTGAAATTTAAAATTCAAAGTGCTCCTGCAAACGAACGCTTCAACCCTGAGGAACGAAATTTGGGCAGCCAAGTGAAACCGGTATACTCATCTTTGCTGCCAAGTATCATCAAGATCGGGTGAAAAAATTTTGCTGAGATTCTAGTAAACTCAGAGTTCTGTGGAAGCTCTGCAAACACTTTCAAATGAAAGTATATTTTCCTTGCCTCTGCTTAGGGCTACTTTAACAGGAAACAAAGCATAGGGAGTGCACTGAGAACTAACTGAGTGAGACAACTTTCATGCAGCTAGTACCAACCGCATTTGAGTTAGAGTTCCAAATGCATGTATCCCTATAGGGGAAAATGAAGTGAAACCTCAAATTTCAAAGTGTTCCTGCAAACGAACTATTCAACCTAGAAGATCTAAATTTGGGCAGCCAAATGCAACCGGTCTACTTATCTTTGCTGTCGAGTAACAACAAGTTAGGGTGAAAAAATATTTGCTGAGAATCCAGGAAACTCACAGTTCTGTGGAATCACTGCAAATGCTTTCAAATGAAAGTTTCTTTCCCTTGCCTCTGCTTAGGTTTACTTCAACAGAAAACAAAGCATAGAGATCACACTGAGAACTAGTTGAGTGAGTTTCCGTTTCAAGCAGCTAGCACAAACCGTGTTTCATGTATAATTCCAAATGCATGTATCCCTACAAGGAAAAGTGAAGTGAAACCTAAACATTCAAAAGCGTTCCTGCAAATGAACTTTCAACCTAGAAGAACGAAATTTGGGTAGCTAAGTGCAACTGGTAAACTCATCTTTCCTGACAAGTATCATCAATATCAGGTGAGTAAATATTTGCAGAGATTCCAGTTAACTTTGAGCTCTGTTGAAGCTCTGTAAATGCTTTCTTAGGAAAGCATATATTCCTTGCCTCCACTTAGGACCACTTGACCAGGGAACCAAACACAGAGAGCACACAGGGAACTAATTGAGTGAGTCAAGCTTCAAGCAGCTAGCACAAAGAGTGTTTGATTTAGTGTTCCAAATGCATGTATTCCTATAGGTTAAAACGAAGAGAAACCCCCAAAATTCAATGTCTTCCTGAAAGCAAATGTTTCAACGTAGAAGAACGAAATTTTGTCAGCCAAATGCAACGGGTAAGCTCATCTTTCTTACCTAGTATCAACAAAATCAAGTGAAAAAATATTCGCTGAAATTCCAGTAAAATTGAGAGTTTTGTGGAAGCTCTGCAAACACTTACATAAGAAAGTGTATTTTTCTTGCCTCTGCTTGGAGATACTTCAGCAGGGGACAATGCATAAAGAGCCACTGAGAACTCATTGAGTGGGCCAAGTTTCAAACAGGTATCACAAACTGTGTTTGATTGAGCATTCCAAATGCATGTATTCCTATAGGGAAAAAAGAAGTTAAACCTGAAAATTCAAAGTGTTCCTGCAAAGGAACTCTTCAACATAAGATGACGAAATTTGGGCTGCCAACTGCAACTCATCTACTCAGTTTTGCTGCCAAGTATCAACAAGATCGGGTGAAAAAATATCTGCTGTGAGTCCAGTAAACTCTGTTCTGCGAATGCTCTACAAACACTTTCAAATCAAAGTTTATTTTTCTCTGCTCTGCTTCGGTGTACATAAACCAGTAACAAAGCATAGAGAGCACAATGAGAATTCATTCAGTGAGTCAATTTTCAAGCAGCTAGCACAAACCGTGTTTGATTTCGATTTCCAAAAGCATGTATCCCTATAGGGGAAAATGTGGTAAAACCTAACTGATCCAAGTCATCCTGCAAAGGAATGATTCAGCCTAGCAGAACAAAATTTGTGCTGCCAAGAGCAACTGGTATACACATTTTTTCTACCAAGTATCAACAAGTTCGGGTGAATAAATATTTGCTGAGATTCCAGTAAACTCAGAGTTCTGTGCAAGCTTTGCAAATGCTTTCAAATGAAAGTGTATGTTCCTTGCCTCCGCTTAGAGCTACTACCACAGGGAACAAAGCATAGAGAGCACACCGAGAACTAATTGAGTGAGTCAAGGTTGAAGAAGCTAGCACAAACCGTGTTGGATATACAGTTCCAAATGCATGTATCCCCATAAGGGAAAAGGAAGTGAAACTTAAAATTCAAAGTGCTCCTGCAAACGAACGCTTCAACCCTGAAGAACAAAATTTGGGCAGCCAAGTGAAACCGGTATACTCATCTTTGCTGCCAAGTATCATCAAGATCGGGTGAAAAAATTTTGCTGAGATTCCAGTAAACTCAGAGTTCTGTGGAAGCTCTGCAAACACTTTCAAATGAAAGGATATTTTCCTTGCCTCTGCTTACGGCTACTTCAACAGGAAACAAAGCATAGAGAGTGCACTGAGAACTGAGTGAGTCAAGTTTCATGCAGCTAGTACCAACCGCGTTTGAGTTAGAGTTCCAAATGCATGTATCCCTATAGGGGAAAATGAAGTGAAACCTCAAATTTCAAAGTGTTCCTGCAAACGAACTATTCAACCTAGAAGATCTAAATTTGGGCAGCCACATGCAACCGGTCTACTTATCTTTGCTGTCGAGTAACAACAAGTTAGGGTGAAAAAATATTTGCTGAGAATCCAGGAAACTCACAGTTCTGTGGAATCACTGCAAAGGCTTTCAAATGAAAGTTTCTTTCCCTTGCCTCTGCTTAGGGTTACTTCAACAGAAAACAAAGCATAGAGATCACACTGAGAAGTAGTTGAGTGAGTTTCAGTTTCAAGCAGCTAGCGTAAACCATGTTTGATGTATAATTCCAGATGCATGTATCCCTATAAGGGAAAAGGAAGTGAAACCTAAACATTCAAAAGCGTTCCTGCAAACGAACTTTTCAACCTAGAAGAACGAAATTTGGGTAGCTAAGTGCAACTGGTAAACTCATCTTTCCTGACAAGTATCATCAAGATCAGGTGAGTAAATATTTGCAGACATTCCAGTTAACTTGGAGCTCTGTTGAAGCTCTGTAAATGCTTTCTTAGGAAAGCAAAAGTTCCTTGCCTCCACTTAGGACCACTTCACCAGGGAACCAAACACAGAGAGCACACCGGGAACTAATTGAGTGAGTCAAGCTTCAAGCAGCTGGCACAAACTGTGTTTGATTTAGAGCTCCAAATGCATGTATTCCTATAGGTGAAAATGATGAGAAACCCCCCAAATTCAATGTCTTCCTGAAAGCAAATGTTTCAACGTAGAAGAACGAAATTTTGGCAGCCAAATGCAACTGGTATGCTCATCTTTCTTACCTAGTATCAACAAGATCAAGTGAAAAAATATTCGCTGAAATTCCAGTAAACTTGGGAGTTTTGTTGAAGCTCTGCAAACACTTACATAAGAAAGTGTATTTTCCTTGCCTCTGCTTGGGGATACTTCAGCAGGGGACAATGCATAAAGAGCCACTGAGAAGTCATTGAGTGGGCCAAGTTTCAAACAGGTATCACAAACTGTGTTTGATTGAGCATTCCAAATGCATGTATTCCTATAGGAAAAAAAAGAAGTTAAACCTGAAAATTCAAAGTGTTCCTGCAAAGGAACTCTTCAACATAAGGTGACGAAATTTGGGCTGCCAAGTGCAATTCATCTACTCAGTTTTGCTGCCAAGTATCAACAAGATCGGGTGAAAAAATATCTGCTGAGAGTCCAGTAAACTCTGTTCTGTGGATGCTCTACAAACACTTTCAAATGAAAGTTTATTTTCTCTGCTCTGCTTCGGTGTACATAAACCAGTAACAAAGCATAGAGAGAACAATGAGAATTCATTCAGTGAGTCAATTTTCAAGCAGCTAGCACAAACCGTGTTTGATTTCGATTTCCAAAAGCATGTATCCCTATAGGGGAAAATGTAGTAAAACCTAACTAATCCAAGTCATCCTGCAAAGGAATGATTCAGCCTAGCAGAACAAAATTTGTGCTGCCAAGAGCAACTGGTATACACATTTTTTCTACCAAGTATCAACAAGTTCGGGTAAATAAACATTTGCTGAGATTCCAGTAAACTCAGATTTCTCTGCAGCTTGCAAATGCTTTCAAATGAAAGTGTATGTTCCTTGCCTCCGCTTAGAGCTACTACCACAGGGAACAAAGCATAGAGAGCACACCGAGAACGAATTGAGTGAGTCAAGTTTGAAGAAGCTAGCATAAACCGTGTTGGATATACAGTTCCAAATGCATGTATCCCCATAAGGGAAAAGGAAGTGAAACTTAAAATTCAAAGTGCTCCTGCAAAGGAACGCTTCAACCCTGAAAAACGAAATTTGGGCAGCCAAGTGAAACCGGTATATTCATATTTGCTGCCAAGTATCATCAAGATCGGGTGAAAAAATTTTGCTGAGATTCCAGTACACTCAGAGTTCTGTGGAAGCTCTCCAAACACTTTCAAATGAAAGTATATTTCCTTGCCTCTGCTTAGGGCTACTTCAACAGGAAACAAAGCATAGGGAGTGTACTGAGAACTAACTGAGTGAGTCAACTTTCATGCAGCTAGTACCAACCACATTTGAGTTAGAGTTCCAAATGCATGTATCCCTATAGGGGAAAATGAAGTGAAACCTCAAATTTCAAGGTGTTCCTGCAAACGAACTATTCAACCTAGAAGATCTAAATTTGTGCCGCCACATGCAACCGGTTTACTTATCTTTGCTGTCGAGTAACAACAAGTTAGGGTGAAAATTATTTGCTGAGAATCCAGGAAACTCACAGTTCTGTGGAATCACTGCAAATGCTTTCAAATGAAAGTTTCTTTCCCTTGCCTCTTCTTAGGGTTACTTCAACAGAAAACAAAGCATAGAGATCACACTGAGAACTAGTTGAGTGAGTTTCCGTTTCAAGCAGCTAGCATAAACCGTGTTTGATGTATAATTCCAAATGCATGTATCCCTATAAGGAAAAGTGAAGTGAAACCTAAACATTCAAAAGCGTACCTGCAAACGAACTTTTCAACCTAGAAGAACGAAATTTGGGTAGCTAAGTGCAACTGGTAAACTCATCTTTCCTGACAAGTATCATCAAGATCAGGTGAGTAAATATTTGCAGAGATTCCAGTTAACTTGGAGCTCTGTTGAAGCTCTGTAAATGCTTTCTAATTAAAGCGTATGTTCCTTGCCTCCACTTAGGACCACTTCACCAGGGAACCAATCACAGAGAGCACACCGGGAACTAATTGAGTGAGTCAAGCTTCAAGCAGCTGGCACAAAGAGTGTTTGATTTAGAGTTCCAAATGCATGTATTCCTATAAGTTGAAACGAAGAGAACCCCCCAAAATTCAATGTCTTCCTGAAAGCAAATGTTTCAACGTAGAATAACGAAATTTTGGCAGCCAAATGCAACTGGTATGCTCATCTTTCTTACCTAGTATCAACAAGATCAGGTGAAAAAATATTCGCTGAAATTCCAGTAAACTTGGGAGTTTTGGGGAAGCTCTGCATACACTTACATAAGAAAGTGTATTTTCCTTGCCTCTGCTTGGGGATACTTCAGCAGGGGACAATGCATAAAGAGCCACTGAGAAGTCATTGAGTGGGCCAAGTTTCAAACAGGTATCACAAACTGTGTTTGATTGAGCATTCCAAATGCATGTATTCCTATAGGGAAAAAAGAAGTTAAACCTGAAAATTCAAAGTGTTCCTGCAAAGGAACTCTTCAACATAAGATGACGAAATTTGGGCTGCCAAGTGCAACTCATCTACTCAGTTTTGCTGCCAAGTATCAACAAGATCGGGTGAAAAAATATCTGCTGAGAGTCCAGTAAACTCTGTTCTGTGGATGCTCTACAAACACTTTCAAATGAAAGTTTATGTTTCTCTGCTCTGCTTCGGTGTACATAAACCGGTAACAAAGCATAGAGAGCACAATGAGAATTCATTCAGTGAGTCAATTTTCAAGCAGCTAGCACAAACCGTGTTTGATTTCGATTTCCAAAAGCATGTATCCCTATAGGGGAAAATGTAGTAAAACCTAACTGAGCCAAGTCATCCTGCAAAGGAATGATTCAGCCTAGCAGAACAAAATTTGTGCTGCCAAGAGCAACTGGTATACACATTTTTTCTACCAAGTATCAACAAGTTCGGGTGAATAAACATTTGCTGAGATTCCAGTAAACTCAGAGTTCTGTGCAAGCTTTGCAAATGCTTTCAAATGAAAGTGTATGTTCCTTGCCTCCGCTTAGAGCTACTACCACAGGGAACAAAGCATACAGAGCACACCGAGAACGAATTGAGTGAGTCAAGTTTGAAGAAGCTAGCACAAACCGTGTTGGATATACAGTTCCAAATGCATGTATCCCCATAAGGGAAAAGGAAGTGAAACTTAAAATTCAAAGTGCTCCTGCAAACGAACGCTTCAACCCTGAAGAACGAAATTTGGGCAGCCAAGTGAAACCGGTATACTCATCTTTGCTGCCAAGTATAATCAAGATCGGGTGAAAAAATTTTGCTGAGATTCCAGTAAACTCAGAGTTCTGTGGAAGCTCTGCAAACACTTTCAAATTAAAGTATATTTTCCTTGCCTCTGCTTAGGGCTACTTTAACAGGAAACAAAGCATAGGGAGTGCACTGAGAACTAACTGAGTGAGTCAACTTTCATGCAGCTAGTACCAACCGCATTTGAGTTAGAGTTCCAAATGCATGTATCCCTATAGGGGAAAATGAAGTGAAACCTCAAATTTCAAAGTGTTCCTGCAATCGAACTATTCAACCTAGAAGATCTAAATTTGGGCAGCCAAATGCAACCGGTCTACTTATCTTTGCTGTCGAGTAACAACAATTTAGGGTGAAAAAATATTTGCTGAGAATCCAGGAAACTCACAGTTCTGTGGAATCACTGCAAAGGCTTTCAAATGAAAGTTTCTTTCCCTTGCCTCTGCTTAGGGTTACTTCAACAGAAAACAAAGCATAGAGATCACACTGAGAACTAGTTGAGTGAGTTTCAGTTTCAAGCAGCTAGCGTAAACCATGTTTGATGTATAATTCCAGATGTATGTATCCCTATAAGGGAAAAGGAAGTGAAACCTAAACATTCAAAAGCGTTCCTGCAAACGAACTTTTCAACCTAGAAGAACGAAATTTGGGTAGCTAAGTGCAACTGGTAAACTCATCTTTCCTGACAAGTATCATCAAGATCAGGTGAGTAAATATTTGCAGACATTCCAGTTAACTTGGAGCTCTGTTGAAGCTCTGTAAATGCTTTCTTAGGAAAGCGAAGGTTCCTTGCCTCCACTTAGGACCACTTCACCAGGGAACCAATCACAGAGAGCCCACCGGGAACTAATTTAGTGAGTCAAGCTTCAAGCAGCTGGCACAAACAGTGTTTGATTTAGAGCTCCAAATGCATGTATTCCTATAGGTTAAAATGAAGAGAAACTGCCAAATTCAATGTCTTCCTGAAAGCAAATGTTTCAACGTAGAAGAACGAAATTTTGGCAGCCAAATGCAACTGGTATGCTCATCTTTCTTACCTAGTATCAAGAAGATCAAGTGAAAAAATATTCGCTGAAATTCCAGTAAACTTGGGAGTTTTGTGGAAGCTCTGCAAACACTTACATAAGAAAGTGTATTTTCCTTGCCTCTGCTTGGGGATAATTCAGCAGGGGACAATGCATAAAGAGCCACTGAGAAGTCATTGAGTGGGCCAAGTTTCAAACAGGTATCACAAACTGTGTTTGATTGAGCATTCCAAATGCATGTATTCCTATAGGGAAAAAAGAAGTTAAACCTGAAAATTCAAAGTGTTCCTGCAAAGGAACTCTTCAACATAAGGTGACGAAATTTGGGCTGCCAAGTGCAATTCATCTACTCAGTTTTGCTGCCAAGTATCAACAAGATCGGGTGAAAAAATATGTGCTGAGAGTCCAGTAAACTCTGTTCTGTGGATGCTCTACAAACACTTTCAAATGAAAGTTTATTTTTCTCTGCTCTGCTTCGGTGTACATAAACCGGTAACAAAGCATAGAGAGCACAATGAGAATTCATTCAGTGAGTCAATTTTCAAACAGCTAGCACAAACCGTGTTTGATTTCGATTTCCAAAAGCATGTATCCCTATAGGGGAAAATGTAGTAAAACCTAACTAATCCAAGTCATCCTGCAAAGGAATGATTCAGCCTAGCAGAACAAAATTTGTGCTGCCAAGAGCAACTGGTATACACATTTTTTCTACCAAGTATCAACAAGTTCGGGTGAATAAACATTTGCTGAGATTCCAGTAAACTCAGAGTTCTCTGCAGCTTTGCAAATGCTTTCAAATGAAAGTGTATGTTCCTTGTCTCCGCTTATAGCTACTACCACAGGGAACAAAGCATACAGAGCACACCGAGAACGAATTGAGTGAGTCAAGTTTGAAGAACCTAGCACAAACCGTGTTGGATATACAGTTCCAAATGCATGTATCCCCATAAGGGAAAAGGAAGTGAAACTTAAAATTCAAAGTGCTCCTGCAAACGAACGCTTCAACCCTGAAGAACGAAATTTGGGCAGCCAAGTGAAACCGGTATACTCATCTTTGCTGCCAAGTATCATCAAGATCGGGTGAAAAAATTTTGCTGAGATTCCAGTAAACTCAGAGTTCTGTGGAAGCTCTGCAAACACTTTCAAATGAAAGTATATTTTCCTTGCCTCTGCTTAGGGCTACTTCAACAGGAAACAAAGCATAGAGAGTGCACTGAGAGCTAACTGAGTGAGTCAAGTTTCATGCAGCTTGTACCAACCGCGTTTGAGTTAGAGTTCCAAATGCATGTATCCCTATAGGGGAAAATGAAGTGAAACCTCAAATTTCAAAGTGTTCCTGCAAACGAACTATTCAACCTAGAAGATCTAAATTTGGGCAGCCAAATGCAACCGGTCTACTTATCTTTGCTGTCAAGTAACAACAAGTTAGGGTGAAAAAATATTTGCTGAGAATCCAGGAAACTCACAGTTCTTTGGAATCACTGCAAAGTCTTTCAAATGAAAGTTTCTTTCCCTTGCCTCTTCTTAGGGTTACTTCAACAGAAAACAAAGCATAGAGATCACACTGAGAACTAGTTGAGTGAGTTTCAGTTTCAAGCAGCTAGCGTAAACCATGTTTGATGTATAATTCCAGATGCATGTATCCCTATAAGGGAAAAGGAAGTGAAACCTAAACATTCAAAAGCGTTCCTGCAAACGAACTTTTCAACCTAGAAGAACGAAATTTGGGTAGCTAAGTGCAACTGGTAAACTCATCTTTCCTGACAAGTATCATCAAGATCAGGTGAGTAAATATTTGC
Source organism: Marmota flaviventris (assembly GCF_047511675.1). NCBI lineage: Eukaryota > Metazoa > Chordata > Mammalia > Rodentia > Sciuridae > Marmota > Marmota flaviventris. Next base: position 128,067 of record NW_027288135.1, on the reverse strand, counting down.
AGAGATTGCAGTTAACTTGGAGCTCTGTTGAAGCTCTGTAAATGCTTTCTTAGGAAAGGGAATGTTCCTTGCCTCCACTTAGGACCACTTCACCAGGGAACCAATCACAGAGAGCCCACCGGGAACTAATTTAGTGAGTCAAGCTTCAAGCAGCTGGCACAAACAGTGTTTGATTTAGAGCTCCAAATGCATGTATTCCTATAGGTTAAAATGAAGAGAAACCCCCCAAATTCAATGTCTTCCTGAAAGCAAATGTTTCAACGTAGAAGAACGAAATTTTAGCAGCCAAATGCAACTGGTATGCTCATCTTTCTTACCTAGTATCAACAAGATCAAGTGAAAAAATATTCGCGGAAATTCCAGTAAACTTGGGAGTTTTGTGGAAGCTCTGCAAACACTTACATAAGAAAGTGTATTTTCCTTGCCTCTGCTTGGGGATACTTCAGCAGGGGACAATGCATCAAGAGCCACTGAGAAGTCATTGAGTGGGCCAAGTTTCAAACAGGTATCACAAACTGTGTTTGATTGAGCATTCCAAATGCATGTATTCCTATAGGGAAAAAAGAAGTTAAACCTGAAAATTCAAAGTGTTCCTGCAAAGGAACTCTTCAACATAAGATGACGAAATTTGGGCTGCCAAGTGCAACTCATCTACTCAGTTTTGCTGCCAAGTATCAACAAGATCGGGTGAAAAAATATGTGCTGAGAGTCCAGTAAACTCTGTTCTGTGGATGCTCTACAAACACTTTCAAATGAAAGTTTATTTTTCTCTGCTCTGCTTCGGTGTACATAAACCGGTAACAAAGCATAGAGAGCACAATGAGAATTCATTCAGTGAGTCAATTTTCAAGCAGCTAGCACAAACCGTGTTTGATTTCGATTTCCAAAAGCATGTATCCCTATAGGGGAAAATGTAGTAAAACCTAACTAATCCAAGTCATCCTGCAAAGGAATGATTCAGCCTAGCAGAACAAAATTTGTGCTGCCAAGAGCAACTGGTATACACATTTTTTCTACCAAGTATCAACAAGTTCGGGTGAATAAACATTTGCTGAGATTCCAGTAAACTCAGAGTTCTCTGCAGCTTTGCAAATGCTTTCAAATGAAAGTGTATGTTCCTTGCCTCCGCTTAGAGCTACTACCACAGGGAACAAAGCATAGAGAGCACACCGAGAACGAATTGAGTGAGTCAAGTTTGAAGAAGCTAGCACAAACCGTGTTGGATATACAGTTCCAAATGCATGTATCCCCATAAGGGAAAAGGAAGTGAAACTTAAAATTCAAAGTGCTCCTGCAAACGAACGCTTCAACCCTGAAGAACGACATTTGGGCAGCCAAGTGAAACCGGTATACTCATCTTTGCTGCCAAGTATCATCAAGATCGGGTGAAAAAATTTTGCTGAGATTCCAGTAAACTCAGAGTTCTCTGGAAGCTCTGCAAACACTTTCAAATGAAAGTATATTTTCCTTGCCTCTGCTTAGGGCTACTTCAACAGGAAACAAAGCATAGAGAGTGCACTGAGAACTAACTGAGTGAGTCAAGTTTCATGCAGCTAGTACCAAACGCGTTTGAGTTAGAGTTCCAAATGCATGTATCCCTATAGGGGAAAATGAAGTGAAACCTCAAATTTCAAAGTGTTCCTGCAAACGAACTATTCAACCTAGAAGATCTAAATTTGGGCAGCCAAATGCAAGCGGTCTACTTATCTTTGCTGTCGAGTAACAACAAGTTAGGGTGAAAAAATATTTGCTGAGAATCCAGGAAACTCACAGTTCTGTGGAATCACTGCAAAGGCTTTCAAATGAAAGTTTCTTTCCCTTGCCTCTGCTTAGGGTTACTTCAACAGAAAACAAAGCATAGAGATCACACTGAGAAGTAGTTGAGTGAGTTTCAGTTTCAAGCAGCTAGCGTAAACCATGTTTGATGTATAATTCCAGATGCATGTATCCCTATAAGGGAAAAGGAAGTGAAACCTAAACATTCAAAAGCGTTCCTGCAAACGAACTTTTCAACCTAGAAGAACGAAATTTGGGTAGCTAAGTGCAACTGGTAAACTCATCTTTCCTGACAAGTATCATCAAGATCAGGTGAGTAAATATTTGCAGAGATTGCAGTTAACTTGGAGCTCTGTTGAAGCTCTGTAAATGCTTTCTTAGGAAAGGGAATGTTCCTTGCCTCCACTTAGGACCACTTCACCAGGGAACCAATCACAGAGAGCCCACCGGGAACTAATTTAGTGAGTCAAGCTTCAAGCAGCTGGCACAAACAGTGTTTGATTTAGAGCTCCAAATGCATGTATTCCTATAGGTTAAAATGAAGAGAAACCCCCCAAATTCAATGTCTTCCTGAAAGCAAATGTTTCAACGTAGAAGAACGAAATTTTAGCAGCCAAATGCAACTGGTATGCTCATCTTTCTTACCTAGTATCAACAAGATCAAGTGAAAAAATATTCGCGGAAATTCCAGTAAACTTGGGAGTTTTGTGGAAGCTCTGCAAACATTTACATAAGAAAGTGTATTTTCCTTGCCTCTGCTTGGGGATACTTCAGCAGGGGACAATGCATCAAGAGCCACTGAGAAGTCATTGAGTGGGCCAAGTTTCAAACAGGTATCACAAACTGTGTTTGATTGAGCATTCCAAATGCATGTATTCCTATAGGGAAAAAAGAAGTTAAACCTGAAAATTCAAAGTGTTCCTGCAAAGGAACTCTTCAACATAAGATGACGAAATTTGGGCTGCCAAGTGCAAGTCATCTACTCAGTTTTGCTGCCAAGTATCAACAAGATCGGGTGAAAAAATATGTGCTGAGAGTCCAGTAAACTCTGTTCTGTGGATGCTCTACAAACACTTTCAAATGAAAGTTTATTTTTCTCTGCTCTGCTTCGGTGTACATAAACCGGTAACAAAGCATAGAGAGCACAATGAGAATTCATTCAGTGAGTCAATTTTCAAGCAGCTAGCACAAACCGTGTTTGATTTCGATTTCCAAAAGCATGTATCCCTATAGGGGAAAATGTAGTAAAACCTAACTAATCCAAGTCATCCTGCAAAGGAATGATTCAGCCTAGCAGAACAAAATTTGTGCTGCCAAGAGCAACTGGTATACACATTTTTTCTACCAAGTATCAACAAGTTCGGGTGAATAAACATTTGCTGAGATTCCAGTAAACTCAGAGTTCTCTGCAGCTTTGCAAATGCTTTCAAATGAAAGTGTATGTTCCTTGTCTCCGCTTATAGCTACTACCACAGGGAAGAAAGCATAGAGAGCACACCGAGAACGAATTGAGTGAGTCAAGTTTGAAGAACCTAGCACAAACCGTGTTGGATATACAGTTCCAAATGCATGTATCCCCATAAGGGAAAAGGAAGTGAAACTTAAAATTCAAAGTGCTCCTGCAAACGAACGCTTCAACCCTGAAGAACGAAATTTGGGCAGCCAAGTGAAACCGGTATACTCATCTTTGCTGCCAAGTATCATCAAGATCGGGTGAAAAAATTTTGCTGAGATTCCAGTAAACTCAGAGTTCTGTGGAAGCTCTGCAAACACTTTCAAATGAAAGTATATTTTCCTTGCCTCTGCTTAGGGCTACTTTAACAGGAAACAAAGCATAGAGAGTGCACTGAGAGCTAACTGAGTGAGTCAAGTTTCATGCAGCTTGTACCAACCGCGTTTGAGTTAGAGTTCCAAATGCATGTATCCCTATAGGGGAAAATGAAGTGAAACCTCAAATTTTCAAAGTGTTCCTGCAAACGAATTATTCAACCTAGAAGATCTAAATTTGGGCAGCCAAATGCAACCGGTCTACTTATCTTTGCTGTCAAGTAACAACAAGTTAGGGTGAAAAAATATTTGCTGAGAATCCAGGAAACTCACAGTTCTGTGGAATCACTGCAAAGGCTTTCAAATGAAAGTTTCTTTCCCTTGCCTCTGCTTAGGGTTACTTCAACAGAAAACAAAGCATGGAGATCACACTGAAAACTAGTTGAGTGAGTTTCAGTTTCAAGCAGCTAGCGTAAACCTTGTTTGATGTATAATTCCAGATGCATGTATCCCTATAAGGGAAAAGGAAGTGAAACCTAAACATTCAAAAGCGTTCCTGCAAACGAACTTTTCAACCTAGAAGAACGAAATTTGGGTAGCTAAGTGCAACTGGTAAACTCATCTTTCCTGACAAGTATCATCAAGATCAGGTGAGTAAATATTTGCAGAGATTGCAGTTAACTTGGAGCTCTGTTGAAGCTCTGTAAATGCTTTCTTAGGAAAGGGAATGTTCCTTGCCTCCACTTAGGACCACTTCACCAGGGAACCAATCACAGAGAGCCCACCGGGAACTAATTTAGTGAGTCAAGCTTCAAGCAGCTGGCACAAACAGTGTTTGATTTAGAGCTCCAAATGCATGTATTCCTATAGGTTAAAATGAAGAGAAACCCCCCAAATTCAATGTCTTCCTGAAAGCAAATGTTTCAACGTAGAAGAACGAAATTTTGGCAGCAAAATGCAACTGGTATGCTCATCTTTCTTACCTAGTATCAAGAAGATCAAGTGAAAAAATATTCGCTGAAATTCCAGTAAACTTGGGAGTTTTGTGGAAGCTCTGCAAACACTTACATAAGAAAGTGTATTTTCCTTGCCTCTGCTTGGGGATACTTCAGCAGGGGACAATGCATAAAGAGCCACTGAGAAGTCATTGAGTGGGCCAAGTTTCAAACAGGTATCACAAACTGTGTTTGATTGAGCATTCCAAATGCATGTATTCCTATAGGGAAAAAAGAAGTTAAACCTGAAAATTCAAAGTGTTCCTGCAAAGGAACTCTTCAACATAAGATGACGAAATTTGGGCTGCCAAGTGCAATTCATCTACTCAGTTTTGCTGCCAAGTATCAACAAGATCGGGTGAAAAAATATGTGCTGAGAGTCCAGTAAACTCTGTTCTGTGGATGCTCTACAAACACTTTCAAATGAAAGTTTATTTTTCTCTGCTCTGCTTCGGTGTACATAAACCGGTAACAAAGCATAGAGAGCACAATGAGAATTCATTCAGTGAGTCAATTTTCAAGCAGCTAGCACAAACCGTGTTTGATTTCGATTTCCAAAAGCATGTATCCCTATAGGGGAAAATGTAGTAAAACCTAACTAATCCAAGTCATCCTGCAAAGGAATGATTCAGCCTAGCAGAACAAAATTTGTGCTGCCAAGAGCAACTGGTATACACATTTTTTCTACCAAGTATCAACAAGTTCGGGTGAATAAACATTTGCTGAGATTCCAGTAAACTCAGAGTTCTCTGCAGCTTTGCAAATGCTCTCAAATGAAAGTGTATGTTCCTTGCCTCCGCTTAGAGCTACCACCACAGGGAACAAAGCATAGAGAGCACACCGAGAACGAATTGAGTGAGTCAAGTTTGAAGAAGCTAGCACAAACCATGTTGGATATACAGTTCCAAATGCATGTATCCCCATAAGGGAAAAGGAAGTGAAACTTAAAATTCAAAGTGCTCCTGCAAAGGAACGCTTCAACCCTGAAGAACGAAATTTGGGCAGCCAAGTGAAACCGGTATACTCATCTTTGCTGCCAAGTATCATCAAGATCGGGTGAAAAAATTTTGCTGAGATTCCAGTAAACTCAGAGTTCTGTGGAAGCTCTGCAAACACTTTCAAATGAAAGGATATTTTCCTTGCCTCTGCTTACGGCTACTTCAACAGGAAACAAAGCATAGAGAGTGCACTGAGAACTGAGTGAGTCAAGTTTCATGCAGCTAGTACCAACCGCGTTTGAGTTAGAGTTCCAAATGCATGTATCCCTATAGGGGAAAATGAAGTGAAACCTCAAATTTCAAAGTGTTCCTGCAAACGAACTATTCAACCTAGAAGATCTAAATTTGGGCAGCCACATGCAACCGGTCTACTTATCTTTGCTGTCGAGTAACAACAAGTTAGGGTGAAAAAATATTTGCTGAGAATCCAGGAAACTCACAGTTCTGTGGAATCACTGCAAAGGCTTTCAAATGAAAGTTTCTTTCCCTTGCCTCTGCTTAGGGTTACTTCAACAGAAAACAAAGCATAGAGATCACACTGAGAAGTAGTTGAGTGAGTTTCAGTTTCAAGCAGCTAGCGTAAACCATGTTTGATGTATAATTCCAGATGCATGTATCCCTATAAGGGAAAAGGAAGTGAAACCTAAACATTCAAAAGCGTTCCTGCAAACGAACTTTTCAACCTAGAAGAACGAAATTTGGGTAGCTAAGTGCAACTGGTAAACTCATCTTTCCTGACAAGTATCATCAAGATCAGGTGAGTAAATATTTGCAGAGATTCCAGTTAACTTGGAGCTCTGTTGAAGCTCTGTAAATGCTTTCTTAGGAAAGCAAAAGTTCCTTGCCTCCACTTAGGACCACTTCACCAGGGAACCAAACACAGAGAGCACACCGGGAACTAATTGAGTGAGTCAAGCTTCAAGCAGCTGGCACAAACTGTGTTTGATTTAGAGCTCCAAATGCATGTATTCCTATAGGTGAAAATGATGAGAAACCCCCCAAATTCAATGTCTTCCTGAAAGCAAATGTTTCAACGTAGAAGAACGAAATTTTGGCAGCCAAATGCAACTGGTATGCTCATCTTTCTTACCTAGTATCAACAAGATCAAGTGAAAAAATATTCGCTGAAATTCCAGTAAACTTGGGAGTTTTGTTGAAGCTCTGCAAACACTTACATAAGAAAGTGTATTTTCCTTGCCTCTGCTTGGGGATACTTCAGCAGGGGACAATGCATAAAGAGCCACTGAGAAGTCATTGAGTGGGCCAAGTTTCAAACAGGTATCACAAAGTGTGTTTGATTGAGCATTCCAAATGCATGTATTCCTATAGGAAAAAAAAGAAGTTAAACCTGAAAATTCAAAGTGTTCCTGCAAAGGAACTCTTCAACATAAGGTGACGAAATTTGGGCTGCCAAGTGCAATTCATCTACTCAGTTTTGCTGCCAAGTATCAACAAGATCGGGTGAAAAAATATCTGCTGAGAGTCCAGTAAACTCTGTTCTGTGGATGCTCTACAAACACTTTCAAATGAAAGTTTATTTTCTCTGCTCTGCTTCGGTGTACATAAACCAGTAACAAAGCATAGAGAGCACAATGAGAATTCATTCAGTGAGTCAATTTTCAAGCAGCTAGCACAAACCGTGTTTGATTTCGATTTCCAAAAGCATGTATCCCTATAGGGGAAAATGTAGTAAAACCTAACTAATCCAAGTCATCCTGCAAAGGAATGATTCAGCCTAGCAGAACAAAATTTGTGCTGCCAAGAGCAACTGGTATACACATTTTTTCTACCAAGTATCAACAAGTTCGGGTAAATAAACATTTGCTGAGATTCCAGTAAACTCAGATTTCTCTGCAGCTTGCAAATGCTTTCAAATGAAAGTGTATGTTCCTTGCCTCCGCTTAGAGCTACTACCACAGGGAACAAAGCATAGAGAGCACACCGAGAACGAATTGAGTGAGTCAAGTTTGAAGAAGCTAGCATAAACCGTGTTGGATATACAGTTCCAAATGCATGTATCCCCATAAGGGAAAAGGAAGTGAAACTTAAAATTCAAAGTGCTCCTGCAAAGGAACGCTTCAACCCTGAAAAACGAAATTTGGGCAGCCAAGTGAAACCGGTATATTCATATTTGCTGCCAAGTATCATCAAGATCGGGTGAAAAAATTTTGCTGAGATTCCAGTACACTCAGAGTTCTGTGGAAGCTCTGCAAACACTTTCAAATGAAAGTATATTTCCTTGCCTCTGCTTAGGGCTACTTCAACAGGAAACAAAGCATAGGGAGTGTACTGAGAAATAACTGAGTGAGTCAACTTTCATGCAGCTAGTACCAACCACATTTGAGTTAGAGTTCCAAATGCATGTATCCCTATAGGGGAAAATGAAGTGAAACCTCAAATTTCAAGGTGTTCCTGCAAACGAACTATTCAACCTAGAAGATCTAAATTTGTGCCGCCACATGCAACCGGTTTACTTATCTTTGCTGTCGAGTAACAACAAGTTAGGGTGAAAATTATTTGCTGAGAATCCAGGAAACTCACAGTTCTGTGGAATCACTGCAAATGCTTTCAAATGAAAGTTTCTTTCCCTTGCCTCTTCTTAGGGTTACTTCAACAGAAAACAAAGCATAGAGATCACACTGAGAACTAGTTGAGTGAGTTTCCGTTTCAAGCAGCTAGCATAAACCGTGTTTGATGTATAATTCCAAATGCATGTATCCCTATAAGGAAAAGTGAAGTGAAACCTAAACATTCAAAAGCGTACCTGCAAACGAACTTTTCAACCTAGAAGAACGAAATTTGGGTAGCTAAGTGCAACTGGTAAACTCATCTTTCCTGACAAGTATCATCAAGATCAGGTGAGTAAATATTTGCAGAGATTCCAGTTAACTTGGAGCTCTGTTGAAGCTCTGTAAATGCTTTCTAATTAAAGCGTATGTTCCTTGCCTCCACTTAGGACCACTTCACCAGGGAACCAATCACAGAGAGCACACCGGGAACTAATTGAGTGAGTCAAGCTTCAAGCAGCTGGCACAAAGAGTGTTTGATTTAGAGTTCCAAATGCATGTATTCCTATAAGTTGAAACGAAGAGAACCCCCCAAAATTCAATGTCTTCCTGAAAGCAAATGTTTCAACGTAGAAAAACGAAATTTTGGCAGCCAAATGCAACTGGTATGCTCATCTTTCTTACCTAGTATCAACAAGATCAAGTGAAAAAATATTCGCTGAAATTCCAGTAAACTTGGGAGTTTTGGGGAAGCTCTGCATACACTTATATAAGAAAGTGTATTTTCCTTGCCTCTGCTTGGGGATACTTCAGCAGGGGACAATGCATAAAGAGCCACTGAGAAGTCATTGAGTGGGCCAAGTTTCAAACAGGTATCACAAACTGTGTTTGATTGAGCATTCCAAATGCATGTATTCCTATAGGGAAAAAAGAAGTTAAACCTGAAAATTCAAAGTGTTCCTGCAAAGGAACTCTTCAACATAAGATGACGAAATTTGGGCTGCCAAGTGCAATTCATCTACTCAGTTTTGCTGCCAAGTATCAACAAGATCGGGTGAAAAAATATCTGCTGAGAGTCCAGTAAACTCTGTTCTGTGGATGCTCTACAAACACTTTCAAATGAAAGTTTATGTTTCTCTGCTCTGCTTCGGTGTACATAAACCGGTAACAAAGCATAGAGAGCACAATGAGAATTCATTCAGTGAGTCAATTTTCAAGCAGCTAGCACAAACCGTGTTTGATTTCGATTTCCGAAAGCATGTATCCCTATAGGGGAAAATGTAGTAAAACCTAACTGAGCCAAGTCATCCTGCAAAGGAATGATTCAGCCTAGCAGAACAAAATTTGTGCTGCCAAGAGCAACTGGTATACACATTTTTTCTACCAAGTATCAACAAGTTCGGGTGAATAAACATTTGCTGAGATTCCAGTAAACTCAGAGTTCTGTGCAAGCTTTGCAAATGCTTTCAAATGAAAGTGTATGTTCCTTGCCTCCGCTTAGAGCTACTACCACAGGGAACAAAGCATACAGAGCACACCGAGAACGAATTGAGTGAGTCAAGTTTGAAGAAGCTAGCACAAACCGTGTTGGATATACAGTTCCAAATGCATGTATCCCCATAAGGGAAAAGGAAGTGAAACTTAAAATTCAAAGTGCTCCTGCAAACGAACGCTTCAACCCTGAAGAACGAAATTTGGGCAGCCAAGTGAAACCGGTATACTCATCTTTGCTGCCAAGTATAATCAAGATCGGGTGAAAAAATTTTGCTGAGATTCCAGTAAACTCAGAGTTCTGTGGAAGCTCTGCAAACACTTTCAAATTAAAGTATATTTTCCTTGCCTCTGCTTAGGGCTACTTTAACAGGAAACAAAGCATAGGGAGTGCACTGAGAACTAACTGAGTGAGTCAACTTTCATGCAGCTAGTACCAACCGCATTTGAGTTAGAGTTCCAAATGCATGTATCCCTATAGGGGAAAATGAAGTGAAACCTCAAATTTCAAAGTGTTCCTGCAATCGAACTATTCAACCTAGAAGATCTAAATTTGGGCAGCCAAATGCAACCGGTCTACTTATCTTTGCTGTCGAGTAACAACAATTTAGGGTGAAAAAATATTTGCTGAGAATCCAGGAAACTCACAGTTCTGTGGAATCACTGCAAAGGCTTTCAAATGAAAGTTTCTTTCCCTTGCCTCTGCTTAGGGTTACTTCAACAGAAAACAAAGCATAGAGATCACACTGAGAACTAGTTGAGTGAGTTTCAGTTTCAAGCAGCTAGCGTAAACCATGTTTGATGTATAATTCCAGATGTATGTATCCCTATAAGGGAAAAGGAAGTGAAACCTAAACATTCAAAAGCGTTCCTGCAAACGAACTTTTCAACCTAGAAGAACGAAATTTGGGTAGCTAAGTGCAACTGGTAAACTCATCTTTCCTGACAAGTATCATCAAGATCAGGTGAGTAAATATTTGCAGACATTCCAGTTAACTTGGAGCTCTGTTGAAGCTCTGTAAATGCTTTCTTAGGAAAGCGAAGGTTCCTTGCCTCCACTTAGGACCACTTCACCAGGGAACCAATCACAGAGAGCCCACCGGGAACTAATTTAGTGAGTCAAGCTTCAAGCAGCTGGCACAAACAGTGTTTGATTTAGAGCTCCAAATGCATGTATTCCTATAGGTTAAAATGAAGAGAAACCCCCCAAATTCAATGTCTTCCTGAAAGCAAATGTTTCAACGTAGAAGAACGAAATTTTGGCAGCCAAATGCAACTGGTATGCTCATCTTTCTTACCTAGTATCAAGAAGATCAAGTGAAAAAATATTCGCTGAAATTCCAGTAAACTTGGGAGTTTTGTGGAAGCTCTGCAAACACTTACATAAGAAAGTGTATTTTCCTTGCCTCTGCTTGGGGATACTTCAGCAGGGGACAATGCATCAAGAGCCACTGAGAAGTCATTGAGTGGGCCAAGTTTCAAACAGGTATCACAAACTGTGTTTGATTGAGCATTCCAAATGCATGTATTCCTATAGGGAAAAAAGAAGTTAAACCTGAAAATTCAAAGTGTTCCTGCAAAGGAACTCTTCAACATAAGGTGACGAAATTTGGGCTGCCAAGTGCAATTCATCTACTCAGTTTTGCTGCCAAGTATCAACAAGATCGGGTGAAAAAATATGTGCTGAGAGTCCAGTAAATTCTGTTCTGTGGATGCTCTACAAACACTTTCAAATGAAAGTTTATTTTTCTCTGCTCTGCTTCGGTGTACATAAACCGGTAACAAAGCATAGAGAGCACAATGAGAATTCATTCAGTGAGTCAATTTTCAAGCAGCTAGCACAAACCGTGTTTGATTTCGATTTCCAAAAGCATGTATCCCTATAGGGGAAAATGTAGTAAAACCTAACTAATCCAAGTCATCCTGCAAAGGAATGATTCAGCCTAGCAGAACAAAATTTGTGCTGCCAAGAGCAACTGGTATACACATTTTTTCTACCAAGTATCAACAAGTTCGGGTGAATAAACATTTGCTGAGATTCCAGTAAACTCAGAGTTCTCTGCAGCTTTGCAAATGCTTTCAAATGAAAGTGTATGTTCCTTGTCTCCGCTTATAGCTACTACCACAGGGAAGAAAGCATAGAGAGCACACCGAGAACGAATTGAGTGAGTCAAGTTTGAAGAAGCTAGCACAAACCGTGTTGGATATACAGTTCCAAATGCATGTATCCCCATAAGGGAAAAGGAAGTGAAACTTAAAATTCAAAGTGCTCCTGCAAACGAACGCTTCAACCCTGAAGAACGAAATTTGGGCAGCCAAGTGAAACCGGTATACTCATCTTTGCTGCCAAGTATCATCAAGATCGGGTGAAAAAATTTTGCTGAGATTCCAGTAAACTCAGAGTTCTGTGGAAGCTCTGCAAACACTTTCAAATGAAAGTATATTTTCCTTGCCTCTGCTTAGGGCTACTTCAACAGGAAACAAACATAGAGAGTGCACTGAGAGCTAACTGAGTGAGTCAAGTTTCATGCAGCTTGTACCAACCGCGTTTGAGTTAGAGTTCCAAATGCATGTATCCCTATAGGGGAAAATGAAGTGAAACCTCAAATTTCAAAGTGTTCCTGCAAACGAACTATTCAACGTAGAATATCTAAATTTGGGCAGCCAAATGCAACCGGTCTACTTATCTTTGCTGTCGAGTAACAACAAGTTAGGGTGAAAAAATATTTGCTGAGAATCCAGGAAACTCACAGTTCTGTGGAATCACTGCAAAGGCTTTCAAATGAAAGTTTCTTTCCCTTGCCTCTGCTTAGGGTTACTTCAACAGAAAACAAAGCATAGAGATCACACTGAGAACTAGTTGAGTGAGTTTCAGTTTCAAGCAGCTAGCGTAAACCGTGTTTGATGTATAATTCCAGATGCATGTATCCCTATAAGGGAAAAAGAAGTGAAACCTAAACATTCAAAAGCGTTCCTGCAAACGAACTTTTCAACCTAGAAGAACGAAATTTGGGTAGCTAAGTGCAACTGGTAAACTCATCTTTCCTGACAAGTATCATCAAGATCAGGTGAGTAAATATTTGCAGAGATTGCAGTTAACTTGGAGCTCTGTTGAAGCTCTGTAAATGCTTTCTTAGGAAAGCGTGTGTTCCTTGCCTCCACTTAGGACCACTTCACCAGGGAACCAATCACAGAGAGCACACCGGGAACTAATTGAGTGAGTCAAGCTTCAAGCAGCTAGCACAAACTGTGTTTGATTTAGAGCTCCAAATGCATGTATTCCTATAGGTTAAAATGAAGAGAAACCCCCCAAATTCAATGTCTTCCTGAAAGCAAATGTTTCAACGTAGAAGAACGAAATTTTGGCAGCCAAATGCAACTGGTATGCTCATCTTTCTTACCTAGTATCAACAAGATCAAGTGAAAAAATATTCGCTGAAATTCCAGTAAACTTGGGAGTTTTGTGGAAGCTCTGCAAACACTTACAAAAGAAAGTGTATTTTCCTTGCCTCTGCATGGGGATACTTCAGCAGGGGACAATGCATAAAGAGCCACTGAGAAGTCATTGAGTGGGCCAAGTTTCAAACAGGTATCACAAACTGTGTTTGATTGAGCATTCCAAATGCATGTATTCCTATAGGAAAAAAAGAAGTTAAACCTGAAAATTCAAAGTGTTCCTGCAAAGGAACTCTTCAACATAAGATGACGAAATTTGGGCTGCCAAGTGCAATTCATCTACTCAGTTTTGCTGCCAAGTATCAACAAGATCGGGTGAAAAAATATCTGCTGAGAGTCCAGTAAACTCTGTTCTGTGGATGCTCTACAAACACTTTCAAATGAAAGTTTATATTTCTCTGCTCTGCTTCGGTGTACATAAACCGGTAACAAAGCATAGAGAGCAGAATGAGAATTCATTCAGTGAGTCAATTTTCAAGCAGCTAGCACAAAACCGTGTTTGATTTCGATTTCCAAAAGCATGTATCCCTATAGGGGAAAATGTAGTAAAACCTAACTAATCCAAGTCATCCTGCAAAGGAATGATTCAGCCTAGCAGAACAAAATTTGTGCTGCCAAGAGCAACTGGTATACACATTTTTTCTACCAAGTATCAACAAGTTCGGGTGAATAAACATTTGCTGAGATTCCAGTAAACTCAGAGTTCTCTGCAGCTTTGCAAATGCTTTCAAATGAAAGTGTATGTTCCTTGCCTCCGCTTAGAGCTACTACCACAGGGAACAAAGCATACAGAGCACACCGAGAACGAATTGAGTGAGTCAAGTTTGAAGAAGCTAGCACAAACCGTGTTGGATATACAGTTCCAAATGCATGTATCCCCATAAGGGAAAAGGAAGTGAAACTTAAAATTCAAAGTGCTCCTGCAAACGAACGCTTCAACCCTGAAGAACGAAATTTGGGCAGCCAACTGAAACCGGTATACTCATCTTTGCTGCCAAGTATCATCAAGATCGGGTGAAAAAATTTTGCTGAGATTCCAGTAAACTCAGAGTTCTGTGGAAACTCTGCAAACACTTTCAAATGAAAGTATATTTTCCTTGCCTCTGCTTAGGGCTACTTCAACAGGAAACAAAGCATAGAGAGTGCACTGAGAACTAACTGAGTGTGTCAAGTTTCATGCAGCTTGTACCAACCGCGTTTGTGTTAGAGTTCCAAATGCATGTATCCCTATAGGGGAAAATGAAGTGAAACCTCAAATTTCAAAGTGTTCCTGCAAAGGAACTATTCAACCTAGAAGATCTAAATTTGGGCAGCCAAATGCAACCGGTCTACTTATCTTTGCTGTCGAGTAACAACAAGTTAGGGTGAAAAAATATTTGCTGAGAATCCAGGAAACTCACAGTTCTGTGGAATCACTGCAAAGGCTTTCAAATGAAAGTTTCTTTCCCTTGCCTCTGCTTAGGGTTACTTCAACAGAAAACAAAGCATAGAGATCACACTGAGAACTAGTTGAGTGAGTTTCAGTTTCAAGCAGCCAGCGTAAACCATGTTTGATGTATAATTCCAGATGCATGTATCCCTATAAGGGAAAAGGAAGTGAAACCTAAACATTCAAAAGCGTTCCTGCAAACGAACTTTTCAACCTAGAAGAACGAAATTTGGGTAGCTAAGTGCAACTGGTAAACTCATCTTTCCTGACAAGTATCATCAAGATCAGGTGAGTAAATATTTGCAGAGATTGCAGTTAACTTGGAGCTCTGTTGAAGCTCTGTAAATGCTTTCTTAGGAAAGCGTATGTTCCTTGCCTCCACTTAGGACCACTTCACCAGGGAACCAATCACAGAGAGCACACCGGGAACTAATTGAGTGAGTCAAGCTTCAAGCAGCTAGCACAAACTGTGTTTGATTTAGAGCTCCAAATGCATGTATTCCTATAGGTTAAAATGAAGAGAAACCCCCCAAATTCAATGTCTTCCTGAAAGCAAATGTTTCAACGTAGAAGAACGAAATTTTGGCAGCCAAATGCAACTGGTATGCTCATCTTTCTTACCTAGTATCAACAAGATCAAGTGAAAAAATATTCGCTGAAATTCCAGTAAACTTGGGAGTTTTGTGGAAGCTCTGCAAACACTTACAAAAGAAAGTGTATTTTCCTTGCCTCTGCATGGGGATACTTCAGCAGGGGACAATGCATAAAGAGCCACTGAGAAGTCATTGAGTGGGCCAAGTTTCAAACAGGTATCACAAACTGTGTTTGATTGAGCATTCCAAATGCATGTATTCCTATAGGAAAAAAAGAAGTTAAACCTGAAAATTCAAAGTGTTCCTGCAAAGGAACTCTTCAACATAAGATGACGAAATTTGGGCTGCCAAGTGCAATTCATCTACTCAGTTTTGCTGCCAAGTATCAACAAGATCGGGTGAAAAAATATCTGCTGAGAGTCCAGTAAACTCTGTTCTGTGGATGCTCTACAAACACTTTCAAATGAAAGTTTATATTTCTCTGCTCTGCTTCGGTGTACATAAACCGGTAACAAAGCATAGAGAGCAGAATGAGAATTCATTCAGTGAGTCAATTTTCAAGCAGCTAGCACAAAACCGTGTTTGATTTGGATTTCCAAAAGCATGTATCCCTATAGGGGAAAATGTAGTAAAACCAAAATTATCCAAGTCATCCTGCAAAGGAATGATTCAGCCTAGCAGAACAAAATTTGTCCTGCCAAGAGCAACTGGTATACACATTTTTTCTACCAATTATCAACAAGTTCGGGTGAATAAACATTTGCTGAGATTCCAGTAAACTCAGAGTTCTCTGCAGCTTTGCAAATGCTTTCAAATGAAAGTGTATGTTCCTTGCCTCCGCTTAGAGCTACTACCACAGGGAACAAAGCATAGAGAGCACACTGAGAACGAATTGAGTGAGTCAAGTTTGAAGAAGCTAGCACAAACCGTGTTGGATATACAGTTCCAAATGCATGTATCCCCATAAGGGAAAAGGAAGTGAAACTTAAAATTCAAAGTGCTCCTGCAAACGAACGCTTCAACCCTGAAGAACGAAATTTGGGCAGCCAAGTGAAACCGGTATACTCATCTTTGCTGCCAAGTATCATCAAGATCGGGTGAAAAAATTTTGCTGAGATTCCAGTAAACTCAGAGTTCTGTGGAAACTCTGCAAACACTTTCAAATGAAAGTATATTTTCCTTGCCTCTGCTTAGGGCTACTTCAACAGGAAACAAAGCATAGAGAGTGCACTGAGAACTAACTGAGTGTGTCAAGTTTCATGCAGCTTGTACCAACCGCGTTTGTGTTAGAGTTCCAAATGCATGTATCCCTATAGGGGAAAATGAAGTGAAACCTCAAATTTCAAAGTGTTCCTGCAAAGGAACTATTCAACCTAGAAGATCTAAATTTGGGCAGCCAAATGCAACCGGTCTACTTATCTTTGCTGTCGAGTAACAACAAGTTAGGGTGAAAAAATATTTGCTGAGAATCCAGGAAACTCACAGTTCTGTGGAATCACTGCAAAGGCTTTCAAATGAAAGTTTCTTTCCCTTGCCTCTGCTTAGGGTTACTTCAACAGAAAAAAAAGCATAGAGATCACACTGAGAACTAGTTGAGTGAGTTTCAGTTTCAAGCAGCCAGCGTAAACCATGTTTGATGTATAATTCCAGATGCATGTATCCGTATAAGGGAAAAGGAAGTGAAACCTAAACATTCAAAAGCGTTCCTGCAAACGAACTTTTCAACCTAGAAGAACGAAATTTGGGTAGCTAAGTGCAACTGGTAAACTCATCTTTCCTGACAAGTATCATCAAGATCAGGTGAGTAATTATTTGCAGAGATTCCAGTTAACTTGGAGCTCTGTTGAAGCACACTAAATGCTTTCTTAGGAAAGCGAATGTTCCTTGCCTCCACTTAGGACCACTTCACCAGGGAACCAATCACAGAGAGCACACCAGGAACTAATTGAGTGAGTCAAGCTTCAAGCAGCTAGCACAAACAGTGTTTGATTTAGAGCTCCAAATGCATGTTTTC
Organism: Marmota flaviventris; assembly: GCF_047511675.1. Lineage (NCBI taxonomy): Eukaryota > Metazoa > Chordata > Mammalia > Rodentia > Sciuridae > Marmota > Marmota flaviventris. The sequence continues at coordinate 111,041 of NW_027288135.1, read as the reverse complement.
CTATAGGTTAAAATGAAGAGAAACCCCCCAAATTCAATGTCTTCCTGAAAGCAAATGTTTCATCGTAGAAGAACGAAATTTTGGCAGCCAAATGAAACTGGTATGCTCATCTTTCTTACCTAGTATCAACAAGATCAAGTGAAAAAATATTCGCTGAAATTCCAGTAAACTTGGCAGTTTTGTGGAAGCTCTGCAAACACTTACATAAGAAAGTGTATTTTCCTTGCCTCTGCTTGGGGATACTTCAGCAGGGGACAATGCATAAAGAGCCACTGAGAAGTCATTGAGTGGGCCAAGTTTCAAACAGGTATCACAAACTGTGTTTGATTGAGCATTCCAAATGCATGTATTCCTATAGGGAAAAAAGAAGTTAAACCTGAAAATTCAAAGTGTTCCTGCAAAGGAACTCTTCAACATAAGATGACGAAATTTGGGCTGCCAAGTGCAACTCATCTACTCAGTTTTGCTGCCAAGTATCAAAAAGATCGGGTGAAAAAATATCTGCTGAGAGTCCAGTAAACTCTGTTCTGTGGATGCTCTACAAACACTTTCAAATGAAAGTTTATTTTTCTCTGCTCTGCTTCGGTGTACATAAACCGGTAACAAAGCATAGAGAGCACAATGAGAATTCATTCAGTGAGTCAATTTTCAAGCAGCTAGCACAAACCGTGTTTGATTTCGATTTCCAAAAGCATGTATCCCTATAGGGGAAAATGTAGTAAACCCTAACTAATCCAAGTCATCCTGCAAAGGAATGATTCAGCCTAGCAGAACAAAATTTGTGCTGCCAAGAGCAACAGGTATACACATTTTTTCTACCAAGTATCAACAAGTTCGGGTGAATAAACATTTGGTGAGATTCCAGTAAACTCAGAGTTCTCTGCAGCTTTGCAAATGCTTTCAAATGAAAGTGTATGTTCCTTGCCTCCGCTTAGAGCTACTACCACAGGGAACAAAGCATACAGAGCACACCGAGAACGAATTGAGTGAGTCAAGTTTGAAGAAGCTAGCACAAACCGTGTTGGATATACAGTTCCAAATGCATGTATCCCCATAAGGGAAAAGGAAGTGAAATTTAAATTCAAAGTGCTCCTGCAAACGAACGCTTCAACCCTGAAGAACGAAATTTGGGCAGCCAAGTGAAACCGGTATACTCATCTTTGCTGCCAAGTATCATCAAGATCGGGTGAAAAAATTTTGCTGAGATTCCAGTAAACTCAGAGTTCTGTGGAAGCTCTGCAAACACTTTCAAATGAAAGTATATTTTCCTTGCCTCTGCTTAGGGCTACTTCAACAGGAAACAAAGCATAGAGAGTGCACTGAGAACTAACTGAGTGAGTCAAGTTTCATGCAGCTAGTACCAACCGCGTTTGAGTTAGAGTTCCAAATGCATGTATCCCTATAGGGGAAAATGAAGTGAAACCTCAAATTTCAAAGTGTTCCTGCAAACGAACTATTCAACCTAGAAGATCTAAATTTGGGCAGCCAAATGCAACCGGTCTACTTATCTTTGCTGTCGAGTAACAACAAGATAGGGTGAAAAAATATTTCTGAGAATCCAGGAAACTCACAGTTCTGTGGAATCACTGCAAAGGCTTTCAAATGAAAGTTTCTTTCCCTTGCCTCTGCTTAGGGTTACTTCAACAGAAAACAAAGCATAGAGATCACACTGAGAACTAGTTGAGTGAGTTTCAGTTTCAAGCAGCTAGCATAAACCGTGTTTGATGTATAATTCCAGATGCATGTATCCCTATAAGGGAAAAGGAAATGAAACCTAAACATTCAAAAGCGTTCCTGCAAAGAACTTTTCAACCTAGAAGAACGAAATTTGGGTAGCTAAGTGCAACTGGTAAACTCATCTTTCCTGACAAGTATCATCAAGATCAGGTGAGTAATTATTTCCAGAGATTCCAGTTAACTTGGAGCTCTGTTGAAGCACTGTAAATGCTGTCTTAGGAAAGCGAATGTTCCTTGCCTCCACTTAGGACCACTTCACCAGGGAACCAATCACAGAGAGCACACCGGGAACTAATTGAGTGAGTCAAGCTTCAAGCAGCTAGCACAAACAGTGTTTGATTTAGAGCTCCAAATGCATGTATTCCTATAGGTTAAAATGAAGAGAAACCCCCCAAATTCAATGTCTTCCTGAAAGCAAATGTTTCAACGTAGAAGAACGAAATTTTGGCAGCCAAATGCAACTGGTATGCTCATCTTTCTTACCTAGTATCAACAAGATCAAGTGAAAAAATATTCGCTGAAATTCCAGTAAACTTGGGAGTTTTGTGGAAACTCTGCAAACACTTACATAAGAAAATGTATTTTCCTTGCCTCTGCTTGGGGATACTTCAGCAGGGGACAATGCATCAAGAGCCACTGAGAAGTCATTGAGTGGGCCAAGTTTCAAACAGGTATCACAAACTGTGTTTGATTGAGCATTCCAAATGCATGTATTCCTATAGGGAAAAAAGAAGTTAAACCTGAAAATTCAAAGTGTTCCTGCAAAGGAACTCTTCAACATAAGATGACGAAATTTGGGCTGCCAAGTGCAACTCATCTACTCAGTTTTGCTGCCAAGTATCAACAAGATCGGGTGAAAAAATATCTGCTGAGAGTCCAGTCAACTCTGTTCTGTGGATGCTCTACAAACACTTTCAAATGAAAGTTTATTTTTCTCTGCTCTGCTTCGGTGTACATAAACCGGTAACAAAGCATAGAGAGCACAATGAGAATTCATTCAGTGAGTCAATTTTCAAGCAGCTAGCACAAACCGTGTTTGATTTCGATTTCCAAAAGCATGTATCCCTATAGGGGAAAATGTAGTAAAACCTAACTAATCCAAGTCATCCTGCAAAGGAATGATTCAGCCTAGCAGAACAAAATTTGTGCTGCCAAGAGCAACTGGTATACACATTTTTTCTACCAAGTATCAACAAGTTCGGGTGAATAAACATTTGCTGAGATTCCAGTAAACTCAGAGTTCTCTGCAGCTTTGCAAATGCTTTCAAATGAAAGTGTATGTTCCTTGCCTCCGCTTAGAGCTACTACCACAGGGAACAAAGCATAGAGAGCACACCGAGAACGAATTGAGTGAGTCAAGTTTGAAGAAGCTAGCACAAACCGTGTTGGATATACAGTTCCAAATGCATGTATCCCCATAAGGGAAAAGGAAGTGAAACTTAAAATTCAAAGTGCTCCTGCAAACGAACGCTTCAACCCTGAAGAACGAAATTTGGGCAGCCAAGTGAAACCGGTATACTCATCTTTGCTGCCAAGTATCATCAAGATCGGGTGAAAAAATTTTGCTGAGATTCCAGTAAACTCAGAGTTCTCTGGAAGCTCTGCAAACACTTTCAAATGAAAGTATATTTTCCTTGCCTCTGCTTAGGGCTACTTCAACAGGAAACAAAGCATAGAGAGTGCACTGAGAACTAACTGAGTGAGTCAAGTTTCATGCAGCTAGTACCAGCCGCGTTTGAGTTAGAGTTCCAAATGCATGTATCCCTATAGGGGATAATGAAGTGAAACCTCAAATTTCAAAGTGTTCCTGCAAAGGAACTATTCAACCTAGAAGATCTAAATTTGGGCAGCCAAATGCAACCGGTTTAATTATCTTTGCTGTCGGGTAACAACAAGTTAGGGTGAAAAAATATTTGCTGAGAATCCAGGAAACTCACAGTTCTGTGGAATCACTGCAAAGGCTTTCAAATGAAAGTTTCTTTCCCTTGCCTCTGCTTAGGGTTACTTCAACAGAAAAAAAAGCATAGAGATCACACTGAGAACTAGTTGAGTGAGTTTCAGTTTCAAGCAGCTAGCATAAACCGTGTTTGATGTATAATTCCAGATGCATGTATCCCTATAAGGGAAAAGGAAGTGAAACCTAAACATTCAAAAGCGTTCCTGCAAACGAACTTTTCAAACTAGAAGAACGAAATTTGGGTAGCTAAGTGCAACTGGTAAACTCATCTTTCCTGACAAGTATCATCAAGATCAGGTGAGTAATTATTTGCAGAGATTCCAGTTAACTTGGAGCTCTGTTGAAGCTCTGTAAATGCTTTCTTAGGAAAGCAAAAGTTCCTTGCCTCCACTTAGGACCACTTCACCAGGGAACCAATCACAGAGAGCACACCGGGAACTAATTGAGTGAGTCAAGCTTCAAGCAGCTGGCACAAACAGTGTTTGATTTAGAGCTCCAAATGCATGTACTCCTATAGGTTAAAATGATGAGAAACCCCCCAAATTCAATGTCTTCCTGAAAGCAAATGTTTCAACGTAGAAGAACGAAATTTTGGCAGCCAAATGCAACTGGTATGCTCATCTTTCTTACCTAGTATCAACAAGATCAAGTGAAAAAATATTCGCTGAAATTCCAGTAAACTTGGGAGTTTTGTGGAAGCTCTGCAAACACTTACATAAGAAAGTGTATTTTGCGTTTCCTGCTGAGGGCCGGTCAGGACTCACCCGGTGCTTTGGTTGCCCGGCAAGGGGAACGAAATGCTGCCATTCGCATAGGATACCAACATGGCAGAGATCTGATGTCTGCAGAAAGCGGCGGAGGAGGGAACTTCATCAATACCAGTGGTGACATAAGTAGTTGGTCTCCTGGTAGGGGGGGTGAGGCACAGTCACCCGAGTCTCCTCCATTTGTCGTCGAGCCAGAGGGAAGGAGCCGGGCCGCCGCCAGCGCCCGGAGCAGGCCCAGCAGCTCGCCAGCGTGGTGCTCGCGTGACCCCAATTGGAGAGGGGGCGGAGCGGAGCCGCCACCCGCAACTGCAAGGTGGGCAGACCCGCGACCCAGTGGTACATGGGCATGGTAGGAGGGGCAGGGCAGAGCCGCGGTTCGCGCTGTGCCGAATGAGCGTGCAAGGTAAACAGACTTGTGACAGCCTGGCGGGTCAGGCCCAGTGGCCTGCCAGTGTGGTACACACGTCACCCCACCTGGAGTAGGGGCAGAGCAGATCCTTCTCCCACGCCCGGATCAGGCCCTGCCGGTGTGGTGGTCACGTGACACCAATCGGAGTGGGGGCGGAGCGGAACCGCCACCCGTGCCCGCAGGGTGAGCAGACCAGTGATCAACCTGCAGATCATGCCCAGGGGTCCGCAGGCGTGGTAGGAGGGGCAGGGCAGATCCGCCGCCCGCGCCTCCAAGGTAGGCAGACCTACAACAGACCGGCGGATCAGGCCAAGGAGCCTGCCGGCGTGGTACAAACACCACCCTAATTGGAGTAGTGGCAGAGCAGAGTCGCCGCCCGTGCCAGGAACAGGCCCAGTGTCCTGCAGGCGGGGTAGTCACGACACCCCAATTGGAGTAGGGGCAGAGCAGAGCCTCCACCCATGCCCGAAATGTGGGCAGATCTGCGACCGACCAGCGGGACAGGCCCAGTGGCCTGCCGGTACGACAGACACGTCACCCCATTTGCAGTAGGGGCAGAGTAGAGCCGCCGCCCGCACCTGCAGGGTAGGCAAACCTGCAACCGACCGGCGGATCAGGCCCGGTGGCCTGCCGGCGTGGTACACTCGTCACCCCAATTGGAGTAGGGGCAGAACAGAGCCGCCGCCAGCTCCCAGAACAGCCCCAGTGACCTGCCGGCGTGGTAGCCACGACACCCCAATTGGAATAAGGAGAGAGCAGAGCCGCCGCCCGCACCTGCAGGAAAGATACGCAAGCAGTATGAAAAGACAAGGAAAGAAAGGACCACAAGCAATGCAGGTCAACACAACTTTAGAAGAGGTAACAGCTGCAGCAGATGGAATGTCAGATAAAGAATTCAGGATGTACATGCTTCAGATGATCTGGAGTATCAAGGAAGACATTAAACAGCAAAATCAGACAATGAAAGATCACTTCGACAACGAATTACGCAAACAAATCCAGGAAGCAAAGGATCAACTATACAGGGAGATAGAGGTTATAAAAAACAAACAAACAGAAATCCTAGAAATGCAGGAAGCAATAAACCAACTTAAAAACTCAATGGAGAATACTACCAGCAGAGTAGAACACTTAGAAGATAGAACATCAGACAATGAAGACAAAGTATTTCAACTGGAAAAGAACATAGACAGCTCAGCAAGCCTGTTAAGAAACCATGAGCAGAACATCCAAGAAATATGGGATAACATTAAGAGACCAAACTTAAGAGTCATTGGGATACAGGAAGGTACAGAGCTCCAAACCAAAGGAATGAGAAGTCTATTCAATGAAATAATACAAGAAAACTTCCCAGACTTGAAGAATGAGACAGAATCCCAAATCCTAGAAGTCTACAGGACGCCAAATGTGCAAAATCATAAGAGATCCACACCTAGACACATTATAATGAAGATGCCCAACATACAGAATAAGGAGAGAATTTTAAAAGCTACAAGAGAAAGGAAGCAGATTACATTTAGGGGTAAGCCAATCAGGATAACAGCTGATCTATCAACACAGACTCTGAAAGCTAGAAGATCCTGGAATAACATATTTCAAACACTGAAAGAAAATGGGTTCCAACCAAGAATTGTGTATCCAGCGAAATTAAGCTTCAGGATGGAGGATGAAATTAAAACCTTCCACGATAAACAAAAGTTTAAAGAATTCGCAGCTAGAAAACCATCTCTTCAAAACATCCTCACCAAAGCATTACAGGAAGAGGAAATGGAAAATAACAATGAAAACCAACAGTGGGAGGTAGGACAGTAAAGGGGGGGGGGAATAATCAAAGAGGAAAACAAACCATGTTTAGTAACAGAAATAAACAAATATGGCTGGTAGAACAACCCATATCTCAATAATAACCCTAAATGTTAATGGCTTAAACTCACCAATTAAGAGACACAGGCTAGTAGAATGGATCACAAAACAAGACCCAACAATATGCTGCCTACAGGAGACACATTTGATAGGAAAGGACATACATAGGCTGAAGGTGAAAGGTTGGGAAAAATCATATCACTCATATGGACTTCGGAAACAAGCAGGAGTGTCCATACTCATATCAAATAAAATAGATTTCAAGCCAAAGTTAATCAAAAGAGATAAAGAGGGACACTACATACTGCTTAAGGGAACCATACACCAACAAGACATAACAATCCTAAATATTTATGTCCCAAACAATGGTGCAGCTATGTTCGTCAAACAAACTCTTCTCAAGTTCAAGAGTCTAATAGACGACCATACCATAATCATGGGAGACTTCAACACACCTCTCTCGCCACTGGACAGATCTTCCAAACAAAAGTTGAATAAGGAAACTATAGAACTCAATAACACTATTAATAACCTAGACCTAATTGGCATATATAGAATATACCACCCAACATCAAGCAGTTACACTTTTTTCTCAGCAGCACATGGATCCTTCTCAAAAATAGATCATATATTATGTCACAGGGCAACTCTTAGACAATATAAAGGAGTAGAGATAATACCATGCATCTTATCTGATCATAATGGAATGAAACTGAAAATCAACGATAAAAGAAGGAAGGAAAAAGCATACATCACTTGGAGAATGAACAATAGGTTACTGAATGATCAATGGGTTATAGAAGACATCAAGAAGGAAATCAAAAAATTCTTAGAGATAAATGAAAACACAGACACAGCATATCGGAATCTATGGGACACATTGAAAGCAGTTCTAAGAGGAAAATTCATTGCTTGGAGTTCATTCCTTAAAAAAAGAAAAAAACCAACAAATAAATGATCTCATACTTCATCTCAAAATCCTTGAAAAAGAAGAGCAAAACAACAGCAAAAGAAGTAGAAGGCAAGAAATAATTAAAATCAGAGCTGAAATTAATGAAATCGAAACAAAGGAAACAATTGAAAAAATTGACAAAACTAAAAGTTGGTTCTTTGAAAAAATAAACAAAATCGACAGACCCTTAGCCATGCTAGCGAAGAGAAGAAGAGAGAGAACTCAAATTACTAGCATACGGGATGAAAAAGGCAATATCACAACAGACACTTTAGAAATACAGAAGATAATCAAAAACTATTTTGAATCCTTATACTCCAATAAATTAGAAGATAGTGAAGGCATAGATAAATTTCTTAAGTCATATGATCTGCCCAGATTGAGTCAGGAGGATATAGAAAACCTAAACAGACCAATATCAATTGAGGAAATAGAAGAAACCATAAAAAGACTACCAACTAAGAAAAGCCCAGGTCCAGATGGGTATACAGCAGAATTTTACAAAACCTTTAAAGAAGAACTAATACCAATACTTTTCAAGCTACTTCAGGAAATAGAAAAGGAGGGAGAACTTCCAAATTCATTCTATGAGGCCAACATCACCCTGATACCTAAACCAGACAAAGACACTTCAAAGAAAGAAAACTACAGACCAATATCTCTAATGAACCTAGATGCAAAAATCCTCAATAAAATTCTGGCGAATCGGATACAAAAACATATCAAAAAAATTGTACACCATGATCAAGTAGGATTCATCCCTGGGATGCAAGGCTGGTTCAATATACGGAAATCAATAAATGTTATTCACCACATCAATAGACTTAAAAATAAGAACCATATGATCATCTCGATAGATGCGGAAAAAGCATTTGACAAAGTACAGCATCCCTTTATGTTCAAAACCGTAGAAAAACTAGGGATAACAGGAACATACCTCAATATTGTAAAAGCAATCTATGCTAAGCCTCAGGCTAGCATCATTCTGAATGGAGAAAAACTGAAGGCATTCCCTCTAAAATCTGGAACTAGACAGGGATGCCCTCTCTCTCCACTTCTGTTCAACATAGTTCTCGAAACACTGGCCAGAGCAATTAGACAGACGAAAGAAATTAAAGGCATAAAAATAGGAAAAGAAGAACTTAAATTATCACTATTTGCAGATGATATGATTCTATACCTAGCAGACCCAAAAGGCTCTACAAAGAAACTATTAGAGCTAATAAATGAATTCAGCAAAGTGGCAGGATATAAAATCAACACGCATAAATCAAAGGCATTCCTGTATATCAGCGACAAATCCTCTGAAATGGAAATGAGGACAACCACTCCATTCACAATATCTTCAAAAAAAATAAAATACTTGGGAATCAACCTAACAAAAGGGTGAAAGATTTATACAATGAAAACTACAGAACCCTAAAGAGAGAAATAGAAGAAGATCTTAGAAGATGGAAAAATATACCCTGTTCATGGATAGGCAGAACTAACATCATCAAAATGGCGATATTACCAAAAGTTCTCTATAGGTTTAATGCAATGCCAATCAAAATCCCAATGGCATTTCTTGTAGAAATAGAGAAAGCAATCATGAAATTCATATGGAAAAATAAAAGACCCAGAATAGCAAAAACAATGCTAAGCAGGAAGTGTGAATCAGGCGGTATAGCGATACCAGACTTCAAACTATACTACAGAGCAATAGTAACAAAAACAGCATGGTACTGGTACCAAAACAGGCGGTGGACCAATGGTACAGAATAGAGGACACAGAAACCAATCCACAAAACTACAACTATCTTATATTTGATAAAGGGGCTAAAAGCATGCAATGGAGGAAGGATAGCATCTTCAACAAATGGTGCTGGGAAAACTGGAAATCTATATGCAACAAAATGAAACTGAATCCCTTTATCTCGCCATGCACAAAAGTGAATTCAAAATGGATCAAGGAGCTTGATATCAAATCAGAGACGCGCCGTCTGATAGAAGAAAAAGTTGGCTATGATCTACAGTCGGTGGGGTCGGGCTCCAAATTCCTCAATAGGACACCCATAGCACAAAAGTTAATAACTAGAATCAACAAATGGGACTTACACAAACTAAAAAGTTTTTTCTCAGCAAAAGAAACAATAAGAGAGGTAAATAGGGAGCCTACACCCTGGGAACAAATCTTTACTCCTCACACTTCAGATAGAGCCCTAATATCCAGAGTATACAAAGAACTCAAAAAATTAGACAATAAGAAAACAAACAACCCAATCAACAAATGGGCCAAGGACCTGAACAGACACTTCTCAGAGGAGGACATACAGTCAATCAACAAGTACATGAAAAAATGCTCAACATCTCTAGCTGTCAGAGAAATGCAAATCAAAACCACCCTAAGATACGATCTCACTCCAGTAAGATTGGCAGCCATTAGGTAGTCAAACAACAACAAGTGCAGGCGAGGATGTGGGGAAAAGGGTACACTTGTACATTGCTGGTGGGACTGCAGATTGGTGCAGCCAATTTGGAAAGCAGAATGGAGATTTCTTGGAAAGCTGGGAATGGAGCCACCATTTGACCCAGCTATTCCCCTTCTTGGTCTATTCCCTAAAGACCTAAAAAGAGCATGCTACAGGGACACTGCTACATCGATGTTCATAGCAGCACAGTTCACAATAGCAAGACTGTGGAACCAACCTAGATGCCCTTCAATAGACGAATGGATAAAAAAAATGTGGCATTTATACACAATGGAGTATTACTCTGCATTAAAAAATGACAAAATCATAGAATTTACAGGGAAATGGATGGCATTAGAGCAGATTATGCTAAGTGAAGCTAGCCAATCCCTTAAACACAAATGCCAAATGTCTTCTTTGATATAAGCAGAGTAACTAAGAACAGTGTAGGGACGAAGAGCAGGAGAAGAAGATTAACATTTAACAGGGATGAGAGGTGGGAGGGAAAGGGAGAGAGAAGGAAAATTGCATGGTAATGGAAGGAGACCCTCAGGGTTATACAGTGGAGGAAGTAGAGAGAGAGGAGGGGAGGGGAGGGGAGAGGTGGGGAGGGGGGAGGGTGGAGGATGGGAAAGGCAGTGGAGCACAACAGACACTAGTATGGCAATTTGTAAATCAATGGATGTGTAACTGATGTGATTCTGCAATTTGTGTATGGGGTGAAGGTGGGAGTACATAACCAACTTGAATCAAAGTGTGGAATATGATATGTCAAGAAATTTGTAATGTTTTGAACAACCCACAATAAAAAAATTAAAAAAAAAAAAAAAAAAAAAGAAAGTGTATTTTCCTTGCCTCTGCTTGGGGATACTTCAGCAGGGGATAATGCATAAAGAGCCACTGAGAAGTCATTGAGTGGGCCAAGTTTCAAACAGGTATCACAAACTGTGTTTGATTGAGCATTCCAAATGCATGTATTCCTATAGGGAAAAAAGAAGTTAAACCTGAAAATTCAAAGTGTTCCTGCAAAGGAACTCTTCAACATAAGGTGAAGAAATTTGGGCTGCCAAGTGCAATTCATCTACTCAGTTTTGCTGCCAAGTATCAACAAGATCGGGTGAAAAAATATCTGCTGAGAGTCCAGTAAACTCTGTTCTGTGGATGCTCTACAAACACTTTCAAATGAAAGTTTATTTTTCTCTGCTCTGCTTCTTTGTACATAAACCGGTAACACAGCATAGAGAGCACAATGAGAATTCATTCAGTGAGTCAATTTTCAAGCAGCTAGCACAAACCGTGTTTGATTTCGATTTCCAAAAGCATGTATCCCTATAGGGGAAAATGTAGTAAAACCTAACTAATCCAAGTCATCCTGCAAAGGAATGATTCAGCCTAGCAGAACAAAATTTGTGCTGCCAAGAGCAACTGGTATACACATTTTTTCTACCAAGTATCAACAAGTTCGGGTGAATAAACATTTGCTGAGATTCCCGTAAACTCAGAGTTCTCTGCAGCTTTGCAAATGCTTTCAAATGAAAGTGTATGTTCCTTGCCTCCGCTTAGAGCTACTACCACAGGGAACAAAGCACAGAGAGCACACCAAGATCGAATTGAGTGAGTCAAGTTTGAAGAAGCTAGCACAAACCGTGTTGGATATACAGTTCAAAATGCATGTATCCCCATAAGGGAAAAGGAAGTGAAACTTAAAATTCAAAGTGCTCCTGCAAAGGAACGCTTCAACCCTGAAGAACGAAATTTGGGCAGCCAAGTGAAACCGGTATACTCATCTTTGCTGCCAAGTATCATCAAGATCGGGTGAAAAAATTTTGCTGAGATTCCAGTAAACTCAGAGTTCTGTGGAAGCTCTGCAAACACTTTCAAATGAAAGTATATTTTCCTTGCCTCTGCTTAGGGCTACTTCAACAGGAAACAAAGCATAGAGAGTGCACTCAGAACTAACTGAGTGAGTCAAGTTTCATGCAGCTAGTACCAGCCGCGTTTGAGTTAGAGTTCCAAATGCATGTAACCCTATAGGGGAAAATGAAGTGAAACCTCAAATTTCAAAGTGTTCCTGCAAACGAACTATTCAACCTAGAAGATCTAATTTTGGGCAGCCAAATGCAACCGGTCTACTTATCTTTGCTGTCGAGTAACAACAAGTTAGGGTGAAAAAATATTTGCTGAGAATCCAGGAAACTCACAGTTCTGTGGAATCACTGCAAAGGCTTTCAAATGAAAGTTTCTTTCCCTTGCCTCTGCTTAGGGTTACTTCAACAGAAAACAAAGCATAGAGATCACCCTGGGACTAGTTGAGTGAGTTTCAGTTTCAAGCAGCTAGCGTAAACCGTGTTTGATGTATAATTCCAGATGCATGTATCCCTATAAGGGAAAAGGAAGTGAAACCTAAACATTCAAAAGCGTTCCTGCAAACGAACTTTTCAAACTAGAAGAACGAAATTTGGGTAGCTAAGTGCAACTGGTAAACTCATCTTTCCTGACAAGTATCATCAAGATCAGGTGAGTAATTATTTGCAGAGATTCCAGTTAACTTGGATCTCTGTTGAAGCACTGTAAATGCATTCTTAGGAAAGCGAATGTTCCTTGCCTCCACTTAGGACCACTTCACCAGGGAACCAACCACAGAGAGCACACCGGGAACTAATTGAGTGAGTCAAGCTTCAAGCAGCTAGCACAAACAGTGTTTGATTTAGAGCTCCAAATGCATTTATTCCTATAGGTTAAAATGAAGAGAAACCCCCCAAATTCAATGTCTTCCTGAAAGCAAATGTTTCAACGTAGAAGAACGAAATTTTGGCAGCCAAATGCAACTGGTATGCTCATCTTCCTTACCTAGTATCAACAAGATCAAGTGAAAAAATATACGCTGAAATTCCAGTAAACTTGGGAGTTTTGTTTAAGCTCTGCAAACACTTACATAAGAAAGTGTATTTTCCTTGCCTCTGCTTGGGGATACTTCAGCAGGGGACAATGCATCAAGAGCCACTGAGAATTCATTGAGTTTGCCAAGTTTCAAACAGGTATCACAAACTGTGTTTGATTGATCATTCCAAATGAATGTATTCCTATAGGGAAAAAAGAAGTTAAACCTGAAAATTCAAAGTGTTCCTGCAAAGGAACTCTTCAACATAAGATGACGAAATTTGGGCTGCCAAGTGCAAGTCATCTACTCAGTTTTGCTGCCAAGTATCAACAAGATCGGGAGAAAAAATATGTGCTGAGAGTCCAGTAAACTCTGTTCTGTGGATGCTCTACAAACACTTTCAAATGAAAGTTTATTTTTCTCTGCTCTGCTTCGGTGTACATAAACCGGTAACAAAGCATAGAGAGCACAATGAGAATTCATTCAGTGAGTCAATTTTCAAGCAGCTAGCACAAACCGTGTTTGATTTCGATTTCCAAAAGCATGTATCCCTATAGGGGAAAATGTAGTAAAACCTAACTAATCCAAGTCATCCTGCAAAGGAATGATTCAGCCTAGCAGAACAAAATTTGTGCTGCCAAGAGCAACTGGTATACACATTTTTTCTACCAAGTATCAACAAGTTCGGGTGAATAAACATTTGCTGAGATTCCAGTAAACTCAGAGTTCTCTGCAGCTTTGCAAATGCTTTCAAATGAAAGTGTATGTTCCTTGCATCCGCTTAGAGCTACTACCACAGGGAACAAAGCATAGAGAGCACACCGAGAACGAATTGAGTGAGTCAAGTTTGAAGAAGCTAGCACAAACCGTGTTGGATATACAGTTCCAAATGCATGTATCCCCATAAGGGAAAAGGAAGTGAAACTTAAAATTCAAAGTGCTCCTGCAAACGAATGCTTCAACCCTGAAGAACGAAATTTGGGCAGCCAAGTGAAACTGGTATACTCATCTTTGCTGCCAAGTATCATCAAGATTGGGTGAAAAAATTTTGCTGAGATTCCAGTAAACTCAGAGATCTGTGGAAGCTCTGCAAACACTTTCAAATGAAAGTATATTTTCCTTGCCTCTGCTTAGGGCTACTTCAACAGGAAACAAAGCATAGAGAGTGCACTGAGAACTAACTGAGTGAGTCAAATTTCATGCAGCTAGTACCAACCGCGTTTGAGTTAGAGTTCCAAATGCATGTATCCCTATAGGGGAATATGAAGTGAAACCTCAAATTTCAAAGTGTTCCTGCAAACGAACTATTCAACCTAGAAGATCTAAATTTGGGCAGCCAAATGCAACCGGTCTACTTATCTTTGCTGTCGAGTAACAACAAGTTAGGGTGAAAAAATATTTGCTGAGAATCCAGGAAACTCACAGTTCTGTGGAATCACTGCAAAGGCTTTCAAATGAAAGTTTCTTTCCCTTGCCTCTGCTTAGGGTTACTTCAACAGAAAACAAAGCATAGAGATCACCCTGGAACTAGTTGAGTGAGTTTCAGTTTCAAGCAGCTAGCGTAAACCGTGTTTGATGTATAATTCCAGATGCATGTATCCCTATAAGGGAAAAGGAAGTGAAACCTAAACATTCAAAAGGGTTCCTGCAAACGAACTTTTCAACCTAGAAGAACGAAATTTGGGTAGCTAAGTGCAACTGGTAAACTCATCTTTCCTGACAAGTATCATCAAGATCAGGTGAGTAATTATTTGCATAGATTCCACTTAACTTGGAGCTCTGTTGAAGCACTGTAAATGCTTTCTTAGGAAAGCGAATGTTCCTTGCCTCCACTTAGGACCACTTCACCAGGGAACCAACCACAGAGAGCACACCGGGAACTAATTGAGTGAGTCAAGCTTCAAGCAGCTAGCACAAACAGTGTTTGATTTAGAGCTACAAATGCATGTATTCCTATAGGTTAAAATGAAGAGAAACCCCCCAAATTCAATGTCTTCCTGAAAGCAAATGTTTCAACGTAGAAGAACGAAATTTTGGCAGCCAAATGCAACTGGTATGCTCATTTTTCTTACCTAGTATCAACAAGATCAAGTGAAAAAATATTCGCTGAAATTCCAGTAAACTTGGGAGTTTTGTGGAAGCTCTGCAAACACTTACATAAGAAAGTGTATTTTCCTTGCCTCTGTTTGGGGATACTTCAGCAGGGGACAATGCATAAAGAGCCACTGAGAAGTCATTGAGTGGGCCAAGTTTCAAACAGGTATCACAAACTGTGTTTGATTGAGCATTCCAAATGCATGTATTCCCATAGGGAAAAAAGAAGTTAAACCTGAAAATTCAAAGTGTTCCTGCAAAGGAACTCTTCAACATAAGGTGACGAAATTTGGGCTGCCAAGTGCAATTCATCTACTCAGTTTTGCTGCCAAGTATCAACAAGATCGGGTGAAAAAATATCGGCTGAGAGTCCAGTAAACTCTGTTCTGTGGATGCTCTACAAACACTTTCAAATGAAAGTTCATTTTTCTCTGCTCTGCTTCGGTGTACATAAACCGGTAACAAAGCATAGAGAGCACAATGAGAATTCATTCAGTGAGTCAATTTTCAAGCAGCTAGCACAAACCGTGTTTGATTTCGATTTCCAAAAGCATGTATCCCTATCGGGGAAAATGTGGTAAAACCTAACTGATCCAAGTCATCCTGCAAAGGAATGATTCAGCCTAGTAGAACCAAATTTGTGCTGCCAAGAGCAAATGGTATACACATTTTTTCTACCAAGTATCAACAAGTTCGGGTGAATAAACATTTGCTTAGATTCCAGTAAACTCAGAGTTCTCTGCAGCTTTGCAAATGCTTTCAAATGAAAGTGTATGTTCCTTGCCTCCGCTTAGAGCTACTACCACAGGGAACAAAGCATAGAGAGCACACCGAGAACGAATTGAGTGAGTCAAGTTTGAAGAAGCTAGCACAAACATGTTGGATATACAGTTCCAAATGCATGTATCCCCATAAGGGAAAAGGAAGTGAAACTTAAAATTCAAAGTGCTCCTGCAAACGAACGCTTCAACCCTGAAGAACGAAATTTGGGCAGCCAAGTGAAACCGGTATACTCATCTTTGCTGCCAAGTATCATCAAGATCGGGTGAAAAAATTTTGCTGAGATTCCAGTAAACTCAGAGTTCTGTGGAAGCTCTGCAAACACTTTCAAATGAAAGTATATTTTCCTTGCCTCTGCTTAGGGCTACTTCAACAGGAAACAAAGCATAGAGAGTGCACTGAGAACTAACTGAGTGAGTCAAGTTTCATGCAGCTAGTACCAACCGCGTTTGAGTTAGAGTTCCAAATGCATGTATCAATATAGGTGAAAATGAAGTGAAACCTCAAATTTCAAAGTGTTCCTGCAAACGAACTATTCAACCTAGAAGATCTAAATTTGGGCAGCCAAATGCAACCGGTCTACTTATCTTTGATGTCGAGTAACAACAAGTTCGGGTGAAAAAATATTTGCTGAGAATCCAGGAAACTCACAGTTCTGTGGAATCACTGCAAAGGCTTTCAAATGAAAGTTTCTTTCCCTTGCCTCTGCTTAGGGTTACTTCAACAGAAAACAAAGCATAGAGATCACCCTGGAACTAGTTGAGTGAGTTTCAGTTTCAAGCAGCTAGCGAAAACCGTGATTGATGTATAATACCTGATGCATGTATCCCTATAAGGAAAAGGAAGTGAAACCTAAACATTCAAAAGCGTTCCTGCAAACGAACTTTTCAACCTAGAAGAACGAAATTTGGGTACCTAAGTGCAACTGGTAAACTCATCTTTCCTGACAAGTATCATCAAGATCAGGTGAGTAATTATTTGCATAGATTCCAGTTAACTTGGAGCTCTGTTGAAGCACTGTAAATGCTTTCTTAGGAAAGCGAATGTTCCTTGCCTCCACTTAGGACCACTTCACCAGGGAACCAACCACAGAGAGCACACCGGGAACTAATTGAGTGAGTCAAGCTTCAAGCAGCTAGCACAAACAGTGTTTGATTTAGAGCTCCAAATGCATGTATTCCTATAGGTTAAAATGAAGAGAAACCCCCCAAATTCAATGTCTTCCTGAGAGTGCACTGAGAACTAACTGAGTGAGTCAAGTTTCATGCAGCTAGTACCAACCGCGTTTGAGTTAGAGTTCCAAATGCATGTATCCCTATAGGGGAAAATGAAGTGAAACCTCAAATTTCAAAGTGTTCCTGCAAACGAACTCTTCAACCTAGAAGATCTAAATTTGGGCAGCCAAATGCAACCGGTCTACTTATCTTTGCTGTCGAGTAACAACAAGTTAGGGTGAAAAAATATTTGCTGAGAATCCAGGAAACACACAGTTCTGTGGAATCACTGCAAAGGCTTTCAAATGAAAGTTTCTTTCCCTTGCCTCTGCTTAGGGTTACTTCAACAGAAAACAAAGCATAGAGATCACACTGAGAACTAGTTGAGTGAGTTTCAGTTTCAAGCAGCTAGCGTAAACCGTGTTTGATGTATAATTCCAGATGCATGTATCCCTATAAGGGAAAAGGAAGTGAAACCTAAACATTCAAAAGCGTTCCTGCAAACGAACTTTTCAACCTAGAAGAACGAAATTTGGGTAGCTAAGTGCAACTGGTAAACTCATCTTTCCTGACAAGTATCATCAAGATCAGGTGAGTAAATATTTGCAGAGATTCCAGTTAACTTGGAGCTCTGTTGAAGCACTGTAAATGCTTTCTTAGTAAAGCGAATGTTCCTTGCCTCCACTTAGGACCACTTCACCAGGGAACCAATCACAGAGAGCACACCGGGAACTAATTGAGTGAGTCAAGCTTCAAGCAGCTGGCACAAACAGTGTTTGATTTAGAGCTCCAAATGCATGTATCCCTATAGGTTAAAATGATGAGAAACCCCCCAAATTCAATGTCTTCCTGAAAGCAAATGTTTCAACGTAGAAGATCGAAATTTTGGCAGACAAATGCAACTGGTATGCTCATCTTTCTTACCTAGTATCAACAAGATCAAGTGAAAAAATATTCGCTGAAATTCCAGTAAACTTGGGAGTTTTGTGGAAGCTCTGCAAACACTTACATAAGAAAGTGTATTTTCCTTGCCTCTGCTTGGGGATACTTCAGCAGGGGACAATGCATAAAGAGCCACTGAGAAGTCATTGAGTGGGCCAAGTTTCAAACAGGTATCACAAACTGTGTTTGATTGAGCATTCCAAATGCATGTATTCCTATAGGGAAAAAAGAAGTTAAACCTGAAAATTCAAAGTGTTCCTGCAAAGGAACTCTTCAACATAAGATGACGAAATTTGGGCTGCCAAGTGCAACTCATCTACTCAGTTTTGCTGCCAAGTATCAACAAGATCGGGTGAAAAAATATCTGCTGAGAGTCCAGTAAACTCTGTTCTGTGGATGCTCTACAAACACTTTCAAATGAAAGTTTATTTTTCTCTGCTCTGCTTCGGTGTACATAAACCGGTAACAAAGCATAGACAGCACAATGGGAATTCATTCAGTGAGTCAATTTTCAAGCAGCTAGCACAAACCGTGTTTGATTTCGATTTCCAAAAGCATGCATCCCTATAGGGGAAAATGTAGTAAAACCTAACTGATCCAAGTCATCCTGCAAAGGAATGATTCAGCCTAGCAGAACAAAATTTGTCCTGCCAAGAGCAACTGGTGTACACATTTTTTCTTCCAAGTATCAACAAGTTCAGGTGAATAAACATTTGCTGAGATTCCAGTAAACTCAGAGTTCTCTGCAGCTTTGCAAATGCTTTCAAATGAAAGTGTATGTTCCTTGCCTCCGCTTAGAGCTACTACCACAGGGAACAAAGCATACAGAGCACACCGAGAACGAATTGAGTGAGTCAAGTTTGAAGAAGCTAGCACAAACCGTGTTGGATATACAGTTCCAAATGCATGTATCCCCATAAGGGAAAAGGAAGTGAAACTTAAAATTCAAAGTGCTCCTGCAAAGGAACGCTTCAACCCTGAAGAACGAAATTTGGGCAGCCAAGTGAAACCGGTATACTCATCTTTGCTGCCAAGTATCATCAAGATCGGGTGAAAAAATTTTGCTGAGATTCCAGTAAACTCAGAGTTCTGTGGAAGCTCTGCAAACACTTTCAAATGAAAGTATATGTTCCTTGCCTCTGCTTAGGGCTACTTCAACAGGAAACAAAGCATAGAGAGTGCACTGAGAAATAACTGAGTGAGTCAAGTTTCATGCAGCTAGTACCAACCGCGTTTGAGTTAGAGTTCCAAATGCATGTATCCCTATAGGGGAAAATGAAGTGAAACCTCAAATTTCAAAGTGTTCCTGCAAACGAACTATTCAACCTAGAAGATCTAAATTTGGGCAGCCAAATGCAACCGGTCTACTTATCTTTGCTGTCGAGTAACAAGAAGTTAGGGTGAAAAAATATTTGCTGAGAATCCAGGAAACTCACAGTTCTGTGGAATCACTGCAAAGGCTTTCAAATGAAAGTTTCTTTCCCTTGCCTCTGCTTAGGGTTACTTCAACAGAAAACAAAGCATAGAGATCACACTGAGAACTAGTTGAGTGAGTTTCAGTTTCAAGCAGCTAGCGTAAACCGTGTTTGATGTATAATTCCAGATGCATGTATCCCTATAAGGGAAAAGGATGTGAAACCTAAACATTCCAAAGCGTTCCTGCAAAAGAACTTTTCAACCTAGAAGAACGAAATTTGGGTAGCTAAGTGCAACTGGTAAACTCATCTTTCCTGACAAGTATCATCAAGATCAGGTGAGTAATTATTTGCAGAGATTCCAGTTAACTTGGAGCTCTGTTGAAGCACTGTAAATGCTTTCTTAGGAAAGCGAATGTTCCTTGCCTCCACTTAGGACCACTTCACCAGGGAACCAATCACAGAGAGCACACCGGGAACTAATTGAGTGAGTCAAGCTTCAAGCAGCTGGCACAAACAGTGTTTGATTTAGAGCTCCAAATGCATGTATTCCTATAGGTTAAAAGGATGAGAAACCCCCCAAATTCAATGTCTTCCTAAAAGCAAATGTTTCAACGTGGAAGAACGAAATTTTGGCAGCCAAATGCAACTGGTATGCTCATCTTTCTTACCTAGTATCAACAAGATCAAGTGAAAAAATATTCGCTGAAATTCCAGTAAACTTGGGAGTTTTGTGGAAGCTCTGCAAACACTTACATAAGAAAGTGTATTTTCCTTGCCTCTGCTTGGGGATACTTCAGCAGGGGACAATGCATAAAGAGCCACTGAGAAGTCATTGAGTGGGCCAAGTTTCAAACAGGTATCACAAACTGTGTTTGATTGAGCATTCCAAATGCATGTATTCCTATAGGGAAAAAAGAAGTTAAACCTGAAAATTCAAAGTGTTCCTGCAATGGAACTCTTCAACATAAGATGACGAAATTTGGGCTGCCAAGTGCAACTCATCTACTCAGTTTTGCTGCCAAGTATCAACAAGATCGGGTGAAAAAATATCTGCTGAGAGTCCAGTAAACTCTGTTCTGTGGATGCTCTACAAACACTTTCAAATGAAAGTTTATTTTTCTCTGCTCTGCTTCGGTGTACATAAACCGGTAACAAAGCATAGAGAGCACAATGGGAATTCATTCAGTGAGTCAATTTTCAAGCAGCTAGCACAAACCGTGTTTGATTTCGATTTCCAAAAGCATGTATCCCTATAGGGGAAAATGTAGTAAAACCTAACTGATCCAAGTCATCCTGGAAAGGAATGATTCAGCCTAGCAGAACAAAATTTGTGCGGCCAAGAGCAACTGGTATACACATTTTTTCTACCAAGTATCAACAATTTCGGGTGAATAAACATTTGCTGAGATTCCAGTAAACTCAGAGTTCTTTGCAGCTTTGCAAATGCTTTCAAATGAAAGTGTATGTTCCTTGCCTCCGCTTAGAGCTACTACCACAGGGAACAAAGCACAGAGAGCACACCGAGAACGAATTGAGTGAGTCAAGTTTGAAGAAGCTAGCACAAACCGTGTTGGATATACAGTTCCAAATGCATGTATCCCCATAAGGGAAAAGGAAGTGAAACTTAAAATTCAAAGTGCTCCTGCAAAGGAACGCTTCAACCCTGAAGAACGAAATTTGGGCAGCCAAGTGAAACCGGTATACTCATCTTTGCTGCCAAGTATCATCAAGATCGGGTGAAAAAATTTTGCTGAGATTCCAGTAAACTCAGAGTTCTGTGGAAGCTCTGCAAACACTTTCAAATGAAAGTATATGTTCCTTGCCTCTGCTTAGGGCTACTTCAACAGGAAACAAAGCATAGAGAGTGCACTGAGAACTAACTGAGTAAGTCAAGTTTCATGCAGCTAGTACCAACCGCGTTTGAGTTAGAGTTCCAAATGCATGTATCCCTATAGGGGAAAATGAAGTGAAACCTCAAATTTCAAAGTGTTCCTGCAAACGAACTATTCAACCTAGAAGATCTAAATTTGGGCAGCCAAATGCAACCGGTCTACTTATCTTTGCTGTCGAGTAACAAGAAGTTAGGGTGAAAAAATATTTGCTGAGAATCCAGGAAACTCACAGTTCTGTGGAATCACTGCAAAGGCTTTCAAATGAAAGTTTCTTTCCCTTGCCTCTGCTTAGGGTTACTTCAACAGAAAACAAAGCATAGAGATCACACTGAGAACTAGTTGAGTGAGTTTCAGTTTCAAGCAGCTAGCGTAAACCGTGTTTGATGTATAATTCCAGATGCATGTATCCCTATAAGGGAAAAGGATGTGAAACCTAAACATTCCAAAGCGTTCCTGCAAAAGAACTTTTCAACCTAGAAGAACGAAATTTGGGTAGCTAAGTGCAACTGGTAAACTCATCTTTCCTGACAAGTATCATCAAGATCAGGTGAGTAATTATTTGCAGAGATTCCAGTTAACTTGGAGCTCTGTTGAAGCACTGTAAATGCTTTCTTAGGAAAGCGAATGTTCCTTGCCTCCACTTAGGACCACTTCACCAGGGAACCAATCACAGAGAGCACACCGGGAACTAATTGAGTGAGTCAAGCTTCAAGCAGCTGGCACAAACAGTGTTTGATTTAGAGCTCCAAATGCATGTATTCCTATAGGTTAAAAGGATGAGAAACCCCCCAAATTCAATGTCTTCCTAAAAGCAAATGTTTCAACGTGGAAGAACGAAATTTTGGCAGCCAAATGCAACTGGTATGCTCATCTTTCTTACCTAGTATCAACAAGATCAAGTGAAAAAATATTCGCTGAAATTCCAGTAAACTTGGGAGTTTTGTGGAAGCTCTGCAAACACTTACATAAGAAAGTGTATTTTCCTTGCCTCTGCTTGGGGATACTTCAGCAGGGGACAATGCATAAAGAGCCACTGAGAAGTCATTGAGTGGGCCAAGTTTCAAACAGGTATCACAAACTGTGTTTGATTGAGCATTCCAAATGCATGTATTCCTATAGGGAAAAAAGAAGTTAAACCTGAAAATTCAAAGTGTTCCTGCAAAGGAACTCTTCAACATAAGATGACGAAATTTGGGCTGCCAAGTGCAACTCATCTACTCAGTTTTGCTGCCAAGTATCAACAAGATCGGGTGAAAAAATATCTGCTGAGAGTCCAGTAAACTCTGTTCTGTGGATGCTCTACAAACACTTTCAAATGAAAGTTTATTTTTCTCTGCTCTGCTTCGGTGTACATAAACCGGTAACAAAGCATAGAGAGCACAATGAGAATTCATTCAGTGAGTCAATTTTCAAGCAGCTAGCACAAACCGTGTTTGATTTCGATTTCCAAAAGCATGTATCCCTATAGGGGAAAATGTGGTAAAACCTAACTGATCCAAGTCATCCTGCAAAGGAATGATTCAGCCTAGCAGAACAAAATTTGTGCTGCCAAGAGCAACTGGTATACACATTTTTTCTACCAAGTATCAACAAGTTCGGGTGAATAAACATTTGCTGAGATTCCAGTAAACTCAGAGTTCTCTGCAGCTTTGCAAATGCTTTCAAATGAAAGTGTATGTTCCTTGCCTCCGCTTAGAGCTACTACCACAGGGAACAAAGCATAGAGAGCACACCGAGAACGAATTGAGTGAGTCAAGTTTGAAGAAGCTAGCACAAACCGTGTTGGATATACAGTTCCAAATGCATGTATCCCCATAAGGGAAAAGGAAGTGAAACTTGAAATTCAAGGTGCTCCTGCAAATGAACGCTTCAACCCTGAAGAACGAAATTTGGGCAGCCAAGTGAAACCGGTATACTCATCTTTGCTGCCAAGTATCATCAAGATCGGGTGAAAAAATTTTGCTGAGATTCCAGTAAACTCAGAGTTCTGTGGAAGCTCTGCAAACACTTTCAAATGAAAGTATATTTTCCTTGCCTCTGCTTAGGGCTACTTCAACAGGAAACAAAGCATAGAGAGTGCACTGAGAACTAACTGAGTGAGTCAAGTTTCATGCAGCTAGTACCAACCGCGTTTGAGTTAGAGTTCCAAATGCATGTATCCCTATAGGGGAAAATGAAGTGAAACCTCAAATTTCAAAGTGTTCCTGCAAACGAACTATTCAACCTAGAAGATCTAAATTTGGGCAGCCAAATGCAACCGGTCTACTTATCTTTGCTGTCGAGTAACAACAAGTTAGGGTGAAAAAATATTTGCTGAGAATCCAGGAAACTCACAGTTCTGAGGAATCACTGCAAAGGCTTTCAAATGAAAGTTTCTTTCCCTTGCCTCTGCTTAGGGTTACTTCAACAGAAAACAAAGCATAGAGATCACACTGAGAACTAGTTGAGTGATTTTCAGTTTCAAGCAGCTAGCGTAAACCGTGTTTGATGTATAATTCCAGATGCATGTATCCCTATAAGGGAAAAGGAAGTGAAACCTAAACATTCAAAAGCGTTCCTGCGAACGAACTTTTCAACCTAGAAGAACGAAATTTGGGTAGCTAAGTGCAACTGGTAAACTCATCTTTCCTGACATGTATCATCATTATCAGGTGAGTAATTATTTGCAGAGATTCCAGTTAACTTGGAGCTCTGTTGAAGCACTGTAAATGCTTTCTTAGGAAAGTGAATGTTCCTTGCCTCCACTTAGGACCACTTCACCAGGGAACCAATCACAGAGAGCCCACCAGGAACTAATTGAGTGAGTCAAGCTTCAAGCAGCTGGCACAAACAGTGTTTGATTTAGAGCTCCAAATGCATGTATTCCTATAGGTTAAAATGAAGAGAAACCCCCCAAATTCAATGTCTTCCTGAAAGCAAATGTTTCAACGTAGAAGAACGAAATTTTAGCAGCCAAATGCAACTGGTATGCTCATCTTTCTTACCTAGTATCAACAAGATCAAGTGAAAAAATATTCGCGGAAATTCCAGTAAACTTGGTTGTTTTGTTTAAGCTCTGCAAACACTTACATAAGAAAGTGTATTTTCCTTGCCTCTGCATGGGGATACTTCAGCAGGGGACAATGCATAAAGAGCCACTGAGAAGTCATTGAGTGGGCCAAGTTTCAAACAGGTATCACAAACTGTGTTTGATTGAGCATTCCAAATGCATGTATTCCTATAGGGAAAAAAGAAGTTAAACCTGAAAATTCAAAGTGTTCCTGCAAAGGAACTCTTCAACATAAGATGACGAAATTTGGGCTGCCAAGTGCAATTCTTCTACTCAGTTTTGCTGCCAAGTATCAACAAGATCGGGTGAAAAAATATCTGCTGAGAGTCCAGTAAACTCCGTTTTGTGGATGCTGTACAAACACTTTCAAATGAAAGTTTATTTTTCTCTGCTCTGCTTCGGTGTATATAAACCGGTAACAAAGCATAGAGAGCACAATGAGAGTTCATTCAGTGAGTCAATTTTCAAGCAGCTAGCACAAACCGTGTTTGATTTCGATTTCCAAAAGCATGTATCTCTGTCGGGGAAAATGTGTTAAAACCTAACTGATCCAAGTCATCCTGCAAAGGAATGATTCAGCCTAGCAGAACAAAATTTGTGCTGCCAAGAGCAACTGGTATACACATTTTTTCTACCAAGTATCAACAAGTTCGGGTGAATAAACATTTGCTGAGATTCCAGTAAACTCAGAGTTCTCTGCAGCTTTGCAAATGCTTTCAAATGAAAGTGTATGTTCCTTGCCTCCGCTTAGAGCTACTACCACAGGGAACAAAGCATAGAGAGCACACCGAGAACGAATTGAGTGAGTCAAGTTTGAAGAAGCTAGCACAAACCGTGTTGGATATACAGTTCCAAATGCATGTATCCCCATAAGGGAAAAGGAAGTGAAACTTGAAATTCAAGGTGCTCCTGCAAATGAACGCTTCAACCCTGAAGAACGAAATTTGGGCAGCCAAGTGAAACCGGTATACTCATCTTTGCTGCCAAGTATCATCAAGATCGGGTGAAAAAATTTTGCTGAGATTCCAGTAATCTCAGAGTTCTGTGGAAGCTCTGCAAACACTTTCAAATGAAAGTATATTTTCCTTGCCTCTGCTTAGGGCTACTTCAACAGGAAACAAAGCATAGAGAGTGCACTGAGAACTAACTGAGTGAGTCAAGTTTCATGCAGCTAGTACCAACCGCGTTTGAGTTAGAGTTCCAAATGCATGTATCCCTATAGGGGAAAATGAAGTGAAACCTCAAATTTCAAAGTGTTCCTGCAAACGAACTATTCAACCTAGAAGATCTAAATTTGGGCAGCCAAATGCAACCGGTCTACTTATCTTTGCTGTCAAGTAACAACAAGTTAGGGTGAAAAAATATTTGCTGAGAATCCAGGAAACTCACAGTTCTGTGGAATCACTGCAAAGGCTTTCAAATGAAAGTTTCTTTCCCTTGCCTCTGCTTAGGGTTACTTCAACAGAAAACAAAGCATAGAGATCACACTGAGAACTAGTTGAGTGAGTTTCAGTTTCAAGCAGCTAGCGTAAACCGTGTTTGATGTATAATTCCAGATGCATGTATCCCTATAAGGGAAAAGGAAGTGAAACCTAAACATTCAAAAGCGTTCCTGCAAACGAACTTTTCAAACTAGAAGAACGAAATTTGGGTAGCTAAGTGCAACTGGTAAACTCATCTTTCCTGACAAGTATCATCAAGATCAGGTGAGTAATTATTTGCAGAGATTCCAGTTAACTTGGAGCTCTGTTGAAGCACTGTAAATGCTTTCTTAGGAAAGTGAATGTTCCTTGCCTCCACTTAGGACCTCTTCACCAGGGAACCAATCACAGAGAGCACACCGGGAACTAATTGAGTGAGTCAAGCTTCAAGCAGCTGGCACAAACAGTGTTTGATTTAGAGCTCCAAATGCATGTATTCCTATAGGTTAAAATGATGAGAAACCCCCCAAATTCAATGTCATCCTGAAAGCAAATGTTTCAACGTAGAAGAACGAAATTTTGGCAGCCAAATGCAACTGGTATGCTCATCTTTCTTACCTAGTATCACCAAGATCAAGTGAAAAAATATTCGCTGAAATTCCAGTAAACTTGGGAGTTTTGTGGAAGCTCTGCAAACACTTACATAAGAAAGTGTATTTTCCTTGCCTCTGCTTGGGGATACCTCAGCAGGGGACAATGCATAAAGAGCCACTGAGAAGTCATTGAGTGGGCCAAGTTTCAAACAGGTATCACAAACTGTGTTTGATTGAGCATTCCAAATGCATGTATTCCTATAGGGAAAAAAGAAGTTAAACCTGAAAATTCAAAGTGTTCCTGCAAAGGAACTCTTCAACATAAGATGACGAAATTTGGGCTGCCAAGTGCAACTCATCTACTCAGTTTTGCTGCCAAGTATCAACAAGATCGGGTGAAAAAATATCTGCTGAGAGTCCAGTAAACTCTGTTCTGTGGATGCTCCACAAACACTTTCAAATGAAAGTTTATTTTTCTCTGCTCTGCTTCGGTGTACATAAACCGGTAACAAAGCATAGAGAGCACAATGAGAATTCATTCAGTGAGTCAATTTTCAAGCAGCTAGCACAAACCGTGTTTGATTTCGATTTCCAAAAGCATGTATCCCTAAAGGGGAAAATGTGGTAAAACCTAACTGATCCAAGTCATCCTGCAAAGGAATGATTCAGCCTAGCAGAACAAAATTTGTGCTGCCAAGAGCAACTGGTATACACATTTTTTCTACCAAGTATCAACAAGTTCGGGTGAATAAACATTTGCTGAGATTCCAGTAAACTCAGAGTTCTCTGCAGCTTTGCAAATGCTTTCAAATGAAAGTGTATGTTCCTTGCCTCCGCTTAGAGCTACTACCACAGGGAACAAAGCATAGAGAGCACACCGAGAACGAATTGAGTGCGTCAAGTTTGAAGAAGCTAGCACAAACCGTGTTGGATATACAGTTCCAAATGCATGTATCCCCATAAGGGAAAAGGAAGTGAAACTTAAAATTCAAAGTGCTCCTGCAAACGAACGCTTCAATCCTGAAGAACGAAATTTGGGCAGCCAAGTGAAACCGGTATACTCGTCTTTGCTGCCAAGTATCATCAAGATCGGGTGAAAAAATTTTGCTGAGATTCCAGTAAACTCAGAGTTCTGTGGAAGCTCTGCAAACACTTTCAAATGAAAGGATATTTTCCTTGCCTCTGCTTAGGGCTACTTCAACAGGAAACAAAGATAAGAGAGTGCACTGAGAACTAACTGAGTGAGTCAAGTTTCATGCAGCTAGTACCAGCCGCGTTTGAGTTAGAGTTCCAAATGCATGTATCCCTATAGGGGAAAATGAAGTGAAACCTCAAATTTCAAAGTGTTCCTGCAAACGAACTATTCAACCTAGAAGATCTAAATTTGGGCAGCCAAATGCAACCGGTCTACTTATCTTTGCTGTCGAGTAACAACAAGTTAGGGTGAAAAAATATTTGCTGAGAATCCAGGAAACTCACAGTTCTGTGGAATCACTGCAAAGGCTTTCAAATGAAAGTTTCTTTCCCTTGCCTCTGCTTAGGGTTACTTCAACAGAAAACAAAGCATAGAGATCACACTGAGAACTAGTTGAGTGAGTTTCAGTTTCAAGCAGCTAGCGTAAACCCTGCTTGATGTATAATTCCAGATGCATGTATCCCTATAAGGGAAAAGGAAGTGAAACCTAAACATTCAAAAGCGTTCCTGCAAACGAACTTTTCAACCTAGAAGAACGAAATTTGGGTAGCTAAGTGCAACTGGTAAACTCATCTTTCCTGACAAGTATCATCAAGATCAGGTGAGTAATTATTTGCAGAGATTCCAGTTAACTTGGAGCTCTGTTGAAGCACTGTAAATGCTTTCTTAGGAAAGCGAATGTTCCTTGTTTCCACTTAGGACCACTTCACCAGGGAACCAATCACAGAGAGCACACCGGGAACTAATTGAGTGAGTCAAGCTTCAAGCAGCTGGCACAAACAGTGTTTGATTTAGAGCTCCAAATGCATGTATTCCTATAGGTTAAAATGATGAGAAACCCCCCAAATTCAATGTCTTCCTGAACGCAAATGTTTCAACGTAGAAGAACGAAATTTTGGCAGCCAAATGCAACTGGTATGCTCATCTTTCTTACCTAGTATCAACAAGATCAAGTGAAAAAATATTCGCTGAAATTCCAGTAAACTTGGGAGTTTTGTGGAAGCTCTGCAAACACTTACATAAGAAAGTGTATTTTCCTTGCCTCTGCTTGGGGATACTTCAGCAGGGGACAATGCATAAAGAGCCACTGAGAAGTCATTGAGTGGGCCAAGTTTCAAACAGGTATCACAAACTGTGTTTGATTGAGCATTCCAAATGCATGTATTCCTATAGGGAAAAAAGAAGTTAAACCTGAAAATTCAAAGTGTTCCTGCAAAGGAACTCTTCAACATAAGATGACGAAATTTGGGCTGCCAAGTGCAACTCGTCTACTCAGTTTTGCTGCCAAGTATCAACAAGATCGGGTGAAAAAATATCTGCTGAGAGTCCAGTAAACTCCGTTCTGTGGATGCTCTACAAACACTTTCAAATGAAAGTTTATTTTTCTCTGCTCTGCTTCGGTGTACATAAACCGGTAACAAAGCTTAGAGAGCACAATGAGAATTCATTCAGTGAGTCAATTTTCAAGCAGCTAGCACAAACCGTGTTTGATTTCGATTTCCAAAAGCATGTATCCCTATAGATGAAAATGTGGTAAAACCTAACAGATCCAAGTCATCCTGCAAAGGAATGATTCAGCCTAGCAGAACAAAATTTGTGCTGCCAAGAGCAACTGGTATACACAATTTTTCTACCAAGTATCAACAAGTTCGGGTGAATAAACATTTGCTGAGATTCCAGTAAACTCAGAGTTCTCTGCAGCTTTGCAAATGCTTTCAAATGAAAGTGTATGTTCCTTGCCTCCGCTTAGAGCTACTACCACAGGGAACAAAGCATAGAGAGCACACCGAGAACGAATTGAGTGAGTCAAGTTTGAAGAAGCTAGCACAAACCGTGTTGGATATACAGTTCCAAATGCATGTATCCCCATAAGGGAAAAGGAAGTGAAACTTAAAATTCAAAGTGCTCCTGCAAAGGAACGCTTCAACCCTGAAGAACGAAATTTGGGCAGCCAAGTGAAACCGGTATACTCATCTTTGCTGCCAAGTATCATCAAGATCGGGTGAAAAAATTTTGCTGAGATTCCAGTAAACTCAGAGTTCTGTGGAAGCTCTGCAAACACTTTCAAATGAAAGTATATATTCCTGGCCTGTGCTTAGGGCTACTTCAACAGGAAACAAGGCATAGACAGTGCACTGAGAACTAACTGAGTGAGTCAAGTTTCATGCAGCTAGTACCAACCGCGTTTGAGTTAGAGTTCCAAATGCCTGTATCCCTATAGGGGAAAATGAAGTGAAACCTCAAATTTCAAAGTGTTCCTGCAAACGAACTATTCAACCTAGAAGATCTAAATTTGGGCAGCCAAATGCAACCGGTCTACTTATCTTTGCTGTCGAGTAACAACAAGTTAGGGTGAAAAAATATTTGCTGAGAATCCAGGAAACTCACAGTTCTGTGGAATCACTGCAAAGGCTTTCAAATGAAAGTTTCTTTCCCTTGCCTCTGCTTAGGGTTACTTCAACAGAAAACAAAGCATAGAGATCACACTGAGAACTAGTTGAGTGAGTTTCAGTTTCAAGCAGCTAGCGTAAACCCTGTTTGATGTATAATTCCAGATGCATGTATCCCTATAAGGGAAAAGGAAGTGAAACCTAAACATTCAAAAGCGTTCCTGCAAACGAACTTTTCAACCTAGAAGAACGAAATTTGGGTAGCTAAGTGCAACTGGTAAACTCATCTTTCCTGACAAGTATCATCAAGATCAGGTGAGTAATTATTTGCAGAGATTCCAGTTAACTTGGAGCTCTGTTGAAGCACTGTAAATGCTTTCTTAGGAAAGCGAATGTTCCTTGCCTCCACTTAGGACCACTTCACCCGGGAACCAATCACAGAGAGCACACCGGGAACTAATTGAGTGAGTCAAGCTTCAAGCAGCTGGCACAAACAGTGTTTGATTTAGAGCTCCAAATGCATGTATTCCTATAGGTTAAAATGATGAGAAACCCCCCAAATTCAATGTCTTCCTGAAAGCAAATGTTTCAACGTAGAAGAACGAAATTTTGGCAGCCAAATGCAACTGGTATGCTCATCTTTCTTACCTAGTATCAACAAGATCAAGTGAAAAAATATTCGCTGAAATTCCAGTAAACTTGGGAGTTTTGTGGAAGCTCTGCAAACACTTACATAAGAAAGTGTATTTTCCTTGCCTCTGCTTGGGGATACTTCAGCAGGGGACAATGCATAAAGAGCCACTGAGAAGTCATTGAGTGGGCCAAGTTTCAAACAGGTATCACAAACTGTGTTTGATTGAGCATTCCAAATGCATGTATTCCTATAGGGAAAAGAGAAGCTAAACCTGAAAATTCAAAGTGTTCCTGCAAAGGAACTCTTCAACATAAGATGACTAAATTTGGGCTGCCAAGTGCAACTCATCTACTCAGTTTTGCTGCCAAGTATCAACAAGATCGGGTGAAAAAATATCTGCTGAGAGTCCAGTAAACTCTGTTCTGTGGATGCTCTACAAACACTTTCGAATGAAAGTTTATTTTTCTCTGCTCTGCTTCGGTGTACATAAACCGGTAACAAAGCATAGAGAGCACAATGAGAATTCATTCAGTGAGTCAATTTTCAAGCAGCTAGCACAAACCGTGTTTGATTTCGATTTCCAAAAGCATGTATCCCTATCGGGGAAAATGTGGTAAAACCTAACTGATCCAAGTCGTCCTGCAAAGGAATGATTCAGCCTAGCAGAACAAAATTTGTGCTGCCAAGAGAAACTGGTATACACATTTTTTCTACCAAGTATCAACAAGTTCGGGTGAATAAACATTTGCTGAGATTCCAGTAAACTCAGAGTTCTCTGCAGCTTTGCAAATGCTTTCAAATGAAAGTGTATGTTCCTTGCCTCCGCTTAGAGCTACTACCACAGGGAACAAAGCATAGAGAGCACACCGAGAACGAATTGAGTGAGTCAAGTTTGAAGAAGCTAGCACAAACCGTGTTGGATATACAGTTCCAAATGCATGTATCCCCATAAGGGAAAAGGAAGTGAAACTTAAAATTCAAAGTGCTCCTGCAAAGGAACGCTTCAACCCTGAAGAACGAAATTTGGGCAGCCAAGTGAAACCGGTATACTCATCTTTGCTGCCAAGTATCATCAAGATCGGGTGAAAAAATTTTGCTGAGATTCCAGTAAACTCAGAGTTCTGTGGAAGCTCTGGAAACACTTTCAAATGAAAGTATATGTTCCTTGCCTCTGCTTAGGGCTACTTCAACAGGAAACAAAGCATAGAGAGTGCACTGAGAACTAACTGAGTGAGTCAAGTTTCATGCAGCTAGTACCAACCGCTTTTGAGTTAGAGTTCCAAATGCGTGTATCCCTATAGGGGAAAATGAAGTGAAACCTCAAATTTCAAAGTGTTCCTGCAAACGAACTATTCAACCTAGAAGATCTAAATTTGGGCAGCCAAATGCAACCGGTCTACTTATCTTTGCTGTCGAGTAACAACAAGTTATGGTGAAAAAATATTTGCTGAGAATCCAGGAAACTCACAGTTCTGTGGAATCACTGCAAATGCTTTCAAATGAAAGTTTCTTTCCCTTGCCTCTGCTTAGGGTTACTTCAACAGAAAACAAAGCATAGAGATCACCCTGGAACTAGTTGAGTGAGTTTCAGTTTCAAGCAGCTAGCGTAAACCATGTTTAATGTATAATTCCAGATGCATGTATCCCTATAAGGGAAAAGGAAGTGAAACCTAAACATTCAAAAGCGTTCCTGCAAACGAACTTTTCAACCTAGACGAACGAAATTTGGGTAGCTAAGTGCAACTGGTAAACTCATCTTTCCTGACAAGTATCATCAAGATCAGGTGAGTAATTATTTGCAGAGATTCCAGTTAACTTGGAGCTCTGTTGAAGCACTGTAAATGCTTTCTTAGGAAAGCGAATGTTCCTTGCCTCCACTTAGGACCACTTCACCAGGGAACCAATCACAGAGAGCACACCGGGAACTAATTGAGTGAGTCAAGCTTCAAGCAGCTGGCACAAACAGTGTTTGATTTAGAGCTCCAAATGCATGTATTTCTGTAGGTTAAAATGATGAGAAACCCCCCAAATTCAATGTCTTCCTGAAAGCAAATGTTTCAACGTAGAAGAACGAAATTTTGGCAGCCAAATGCAACTGGTATGCTCATCTTTCTTACCTAGTATCAACAAGATCAAGTGAAAAAATATTCGCTGAAATTCCAGTAAACTTGGGAGTTTTGTGGAAGCTCTGAAAACACTTACATAAGAAAGAGTATTTTCCTTGCCTCTGCTTGGGGATACTTCAGCAGGGGACAATGCATAAAGAGCCACTGAGAAGTCATTGAGTGGGCCAAGTTTCAAACAGGTATCACAAACTGTGTTTGATTGAGCATTCCAAATGCATGTATTCCTATAGGGAAAAAAGAAGTTAAACCTGAAAATTCAAAGTGTTCCTGCAAAGGAACTCTTCAACATAAGATGACGAAATTTGGGCTGCCAAGTGCAACTCATCTACTCAGTTTTGCTGCCAAGTATCAACAAGATCGGGTGAAAAAATATCTGCTGAGAGTCCAGTAAACTCTGTTCTGTGGATGCTCTACAAACACTTTCAAATGAAAGTTTATTTTTCTCTGCTCTGCTTCGGTGTACATAAACCGGTAACAAATCATAGAGAGCACAATGAGAATTCATTCAGTGAGTCAATTTTCAAGCAGCTAGCACAAACCGTGTTTGATTTCGATTTCCAAAAGCATGTATCCCTATAGGGGAACATGTAGTAAAACCTAACTGATCCAAGTCATTCTGCAAAGGAATGATTCAGCCTAGCAGAACAAAATTTGTGCTGCCAAGAGCAACTGGTATACACATTTTTTCTACCAAGTATCAACAAGTTTGGGTGAATAAACATTTGCTGAGATTCCAGTAAACTCAGAGTTCTGCGCAAGCTTTGCAAATGCTTTCAAATGAAAGTGTATGTTCCTTGCCTCCGCTTAGAGCTACTACCACAGGGAACAAAGCATACAGAGCACACCGAGAACGAATTGAGTGAGTCAAGTTTGAAGAAGCTAGCACAAACCGTGTTGGATATACAGTTCCAAATGCATGTATCCCCATAAGGGAAAAGGAAGTGAAACTTAAAATTCAAAGTGCTCCTGCAAACGAACGCTTCAACCCTGAAGAACGAAATTTGGGCAGCCAAGTGAAACCGGTATACTCATCTTTGCTGCCAAGTATCATCAAGATCGGGTGAAAAAATTTTGCTGAGATTCCAGTAAACTCAGAGTTCTGTGGAAGCTCTGCAAACACATTCAAATGAAAGTATATTTTCCTTGCCTCTGCTTAGGGCTACTTCATCAGGAAACAAAGATAAGAGAGTGCACTGAGAACTAACTGAGTGAGTCAAGTTTCATGCAGCTAGTACCAGCCGCGTTTGAGTTAGAGTTCCAAATGCATGTATCCCTATAGGGGAAAATGAAGTGAAACCTCAAATTTCAAAGTGTTCCTGCAAACGAACTATTCAACCTAGAAGATCTAAATTTGGGCAGCCAAATGCAACGGGTCTACTTATCTTTGCTGTCAAGTAACAACAAGTTAGGGTGAAAAAATATTTGCTGAGAATCCAGGAAACTCACAGTTCTGTGGAATCACTGCAAAGGCTTTCAAATGAAAGTTTCTTTCCCTTGCCTCTGCTTAGGGTTACTTCACAGAAAACAAAGCATAGAGATCACACTGAGAACTAGTTGAGTGAGTTTCAGTTTCAAGCAGCTAGCGTAAACCGTGTTTGATGTATAATTCCAGATGCATGTATCCCTATAAGGGAAAAGGAAGTGAAACCTAAACATTCAAAAGCCTTCCTGCAAACGAACTTTTCAACCTAGAAGAACGAAATTTGGGTAGCTAAGTGCAACTGGTAAACTCATCTTTCCTGACAAGTATCATCAAGATCAGGTGAGTAATTATTTGCAGAGATTCCAGTTAACTTGGAGCTCTGTTGAAGCACTGTAAATGCTTTCTTAGGAAAGCGAATGTTCCTTGCCTCCACTTAGGACCACTTCACCAGGGAACCAATCACAGAGAGCACACCGGGAACTAATTGAGTGAGTCAAGCTTCAAGCAGCTGGCACAAACAGTGTTTGATTTAGAGCTCCAAATGCATGTATTCCTATAGGTTAAAATGATGAGAAACCCCCCAAATTCAATGTCTTCCTGAAAGCAAATGTTTCGACGTAGAAGAACGAAATTTTGGCAGCCAAATGCAACTGGTATGCTCATCTTTCTTACCTAGTATCACCAAGATCAAGTGAAAAAATATTCGCTGAAATTCCAGTAAACTTGGGAGTTTTGTGGAAGCTCTGCAAACACTTACATAAGAAAGTGTATTTTCCTTGCCTCTGCTTGGGGATACTTCAGCAGGGGACAATGCATAAAGAGCCACTGAGAAGTCATTGAGTGGGACAAGTTTCAAACAGGTTTCACAAACTGTGTTTGATTGAGCATTCCAAATGCATGTATTCCTATACGGAAAAAAGAAGTTAAACCTGAAAATTCAAAGTGTTCCTGCAATGGAACTCTTCAACATAAGATGACGAAATTTGGGCTGCCAAGTGCAACTCATCTACTCAGTTTTGCTGCCAAGTATCAACAAGATCAGGTGAAAAAATATCTGCTGAGAGTCCAGTAAACTCTGTTCTGTGGATGCTCTACAAACACTTTCAAATGAAAGTTTATTTTTCTCTGCTCTGCTTCGGTGTACATAAACCGGTAACAAAGCATAGAGAGCACAATGAGAATTCATTCAGTGAGTCAATTTTCAAGCAGCTAGCACAAACCGTGTTTGATTTCGATTTCCAAAGCATGTATCCCTATAGGGGAAAATGTGGTAAAACCTAACTGATCCAAGTCATCCTGCAAAGGAATGATTCAGCCTAGCAGAACAAAATTTGTGCTGCCAAGAGCAACTGGTATACACATTTTTTCTACCAAGTATCAACAAGTTCGGGTGAATAAACATTTGCTGAGATTCCAGTAAACTCAGAGTTCTCTGCAGCTTTGCAAAAGCTTTCAAATGAAAGTGTATGTTCCTTGCCTCCGCTTAGAGCTACTACCACAGGGAACAAAGCATAGAGAGCACACCGAGAACGAATTGAGTGAGTCAAGTTTGAAGAAGCTAGCACAAACCGTGTTGGATATACAGTTCCAAATGCATGTATCCCCATAAGGGAAAAGGAAGTGAAACTTAAAATTCAAAGTGCTCCTGCAAACGAACGCTTCAACCCTGAAGAACGAAATTTGGGCAGCCAAGTGAAACCGGTATACTCATCTTTGCTGCCAAGTATCATCAAGATCGGGTGAAAAAATTTTGCTGAGATTCCAGTAAACTCAGAGTTCTGTGGAAGCTCTGCAAACACTTTCAAATGAAAGTATATTTTCCTTGCCTCTGCTTAGGGCTACTTCAACAGGAAACAAAGCATAGAGAGTGCACTGAGAACTAACTGAGTGAGTCAAGTTTCATGCAGCTAGTACCAACCGCGTTTGAGTTAGAGTTCCAAATGCATGTATCCCTATAGGGGAAAATGAAGTGAAACCTCAAATTTCAAAGTGTTCCTGCAAACGAACTATTCAACCTAGAAGATCTAAATTTGGGCAGCAAATGCAACCGGTCCACTTATCTTTGCTGTCGAGTAACAACAAGTTAGGGTGAAAAAATATTTGCTGAGAATCCAGGAAACTCACAGTTCTGTGGAATCACTGCAAAGGCTTTCAAATGAAAGTTTCTTTCCCTTGCCTCTGCTTAGGTTTATTTCAACAGAAAACAAAGCATAGAGATCACACTGAGAACTAGTTGAGTGAGTTTCAGTTTCAAGCGGCTAGTGTAAACCGTGTTAGATGTATAATTCCCGATGCAGGTATCCCTATAAGGGAAAAGGAAGTGAAACCTAAACATTCAAAAGCGTTCCTGCAAACGAACTTTTCAACCTAGAAGAACGAAATTTGGGTAGCTAAGTGCAACTGGTAAACTCATCTTTCCTGACAAGTATCATCAAGATCAGGTGAGTAATTATTTGCAGAGATTCCAGTTAACTTGGAGCTCTGTTGAAGCACTGTAAATGCTTTCTTAGGAAAGCGAATGTTCCTTGCCTCCACTTAGGACCACTTCACCAGGGAACCAATCACAGAGAGCACACCGGGAACTAATTGAGTGAGTCAAGCTTCAAGCAGCTGGCACAAACAGTGTTTGATTTAGAGCTCCAAATGCATGTATTCCTATAGGTTAAAATGATGAGAAACCCCCCAAATTCAATGTCTTCCTGAACGCAAATGTTTCAACGTAGAAGAACGAAATTTTGGCAGCCAAATGCAACTGGTATGCTCATCTTTCTTACCTAGTATCAACAAGATCAAGTGAAAAAATATTCGCTGAAATTCCAGTAAACTTGGGAGTTTTGTGGAAGCTCTGCAAACACTTACATAAGAAAGTGTATTTTCCTTGCCTCTGCTTGGGGATACTTCAGCAGGGGACAATGCATAAAGAGCCACTGAGAAGTCATTGAGTGGGCCAAGTTTCAAACAGGTATCACAAACTGTGTTTGATTGAGCATTCCAAATGCATGTATTCCTATAGGGAAAAAAGAAGTTAAACCTGAAAATTCAAAGTGTTCCTGCAAAGGAACTCTTCAACATAAGGTGACGAAATTTGGGCTGCCAAGTGCAATCCATCTACTCAGTTTTGCTGCCAAGTATCAACAAGATCAGGTGAAAAAATATCTGCTGAGAGTCCAGTAAACTCTGTTCTGTGGATGCTCCACAAACACTTTCAAATGAAAGTTTATTTTTCTCTGCTCTGCTTCGGTGTACATAAACCGGTAACAAAGCATAGAGAGCACAATGAGAATTCATTCAGTGAGTCAATTTTCAAGCAGCTAGCACAAACCGTGTTTGATTTCGATTTCCAAAAGCATGTATCCCTATAGCGGAAAATGTGGTAAAACCTAACTGATCCAAGTCATTCTGCAAAGGAATGATTCAGCCTAGCAGAACAAAATTTGTGCTGCCAAGAGCAACTGGTATACACATTTTTTCTACCAAGTATCAACAAGTTCGGGTGAATAAACATTTGCTGAGATTCCAGTAAACTCAGAGTTCTCTGCAGCTTTGCAAAAGCTTTCAAATGAAAGTGTATGTTCCTTGCCTCCGCTTAGAGCTACTACCACAGGGAACAAAGCATAGAGAGCACACCGAGAACGAATTGAGTGAGTCAAGTTTGAAGAAGCTAGCACAAACCGTGTTGGATATACAGTTCCAAATGCATGTATCCCCATAAGGGAAAAGTTAGTGAAACTTAAAATTCAAAGTGCTCCTGCAAACGAACGCTTCAACCCTGAAGAACGAAATTTGGGCAGCCAAGTGAAACCGGTATACTCATGTTTGCTGCCAAGTATCATCAAGATCGGGTGAAAAAATTTTGCTGAGATTCCAGTAAACTCAGAGTTCTGTGGAAGCTCTGCAAACACTTTCAAATGAAAGTATATTTTCCTTGCCTCTGCTTAGGGCTACTTCAACAGGAAACAAAGCATAGAGAGTGCACTGAGAACTAACTGAGTGAGTCAAGTTTCATGCAGCTAGTACCAACCGCGTTTGAGTTAGAGTTCCAAATGCATGTATCCCTATAGGGGAAAATGAAGTGAAACCTCAAATTTCAAAGTGTTCCTGCAAACGAACTATTCAACCTAGAAGATCTAAATTTGGGCAGCAAATGCAACCGGTCCACTTATCTTTGCTGTCGAGTAACAACAAGTTAGGGTGAAAAAATATTTGCTGAGAATCCAGGAAACTCACAGTTCTGTGGAATCACTGCAAAGGCTTTCAAATGAAAGTTTCTTTCCCTTGCCTCTGCTTAGGGTTACTTCAACAGAAAACAAAGCATAGAGATCACACTGAGAACTAGTTGAGTGAGTTTCAGTTTCAAGCGGCTAGTGTAAACCGTGTTAGATGTATAATTCCAGATGCATGTATCCCTATAAGGGAAAAGGAAGTGAAACCTAAACATTCAAAAGCGTTCCTGCAAACGAACTTTTCAACCTAGAAGAACGAAATTTGGGTAGCTAAGTGCAACTGGTAAACTCATCTTTCCTGACAAGTATCATCAAGATCAGGTGAGTAATTATTTGCAGAGATTCCAGTTAACTTGGAGCTCTGTTGAAGCACTGTAAATGCTTTCTTAGGAAAGCGAATGTTCCTTGCCTCCACTTAGGACCACTTCACCAGGGAACAAATCACAGAGAGCACACCGGGAATTAATTGAGTGAGTCATGCTTCAAGCAGCTGGCACAAACAGTGTTTGATTTAGAGCTCCAAATGCATGTATTCCTATAGGTTAAAATGATGAGAAACCCCCCAAATTCAATGTCTTCCTGAAAGCAAATGTTTCAACGTAGAAGAACGAAATTTTGGCAGCCAAAAGCAACTGGTATGCTCATCTTTCTTACCTAGTATCAACAAGATCAAGTGAAAAAATATTCGCTGAAATTCCAGTAAACTTGGGAGTTTTGTGGAAGCTCTGCAAACACTTACATAAGAAAGTGTATTATCCTTGCCTCTGCTTGGGGATACTTCAGCAGGGTACAATGCATAAAGAGCCACTGAGAAGTCATTGAGTGGGCCAAGTTTCAAACAGGTATCACAAACTGTGTTTGATTGAGCATTCCAAATGCATGTATTCCTATAGGGAAAAAAGAAGTTAAACCTGAAAATTCAAAGTGTTCCTGCAAAGGAACTCTTCAACATAAGGTGACGAAATTTGGGCTGCCAAGTGCAATTCATCTACTCAGTTTTGCTGCCAAGTATCAACAAGATCGGGTGAAAAAATATCTGCTGAGAGTCCAGTAAACTCTGTTCTGCGGATGCTCTACAAACACTTTCAAATGAAAGTTTATTTTTCTCTGCTCTGCTTCGGTGTACATAAACCGGTAACAAAGCATAGAGAGCACAATGAGAATTCATTCAGTGAGTCAATTTTCAAGCAGCTAGCACAAACCGTGTTTGATTTCGATTTCCAAAAGCATGTATCCCTATAGGGGAAAATGTAGTAAAACCTAACTAATCCAAGCCATCCTGCAAAGGAATGATTCAGCCTAGCAGAACAAAATTTGTGCTGCCAAGAGCAACTGGTATACACATTTTTTCTACCAAGTATCAACAAGTTCGGGTGAATAAACATTGGC
Organism: Marmota flaviventris; assembly: GCF_047511675.1. NCBI lineage: Eukaryota > Metazoa > Chordata > Mammalia > Rodentia > Sciuridae > Marmota > Marmota flaviventris. The sequence goes on along the minus strand of NW_027288135.1, from coordinate 71,242 downwards.
TGAGATTCCAGTAAACTCAGAGTTCTCTGCAGCTTTGCAAATGCTTTCAAATGAAAGTGTATGTTCCTTGCCTCCGCTTAGAGCTACTACCACAGGGAACAAAGCATAGAGAGCACACCGAGAACGAATTGAGTGAGTCAAGTTTGAAGAAGCTAGCACAAACCGTGTTGGATATACAGTTCCAAATGCATGTATCCCCATAAGGGAAAAGGAAGTGAAACTTAAAATTCAAAGTGCTCCTGCAAACGAACGCTTCAACCCTGAAGAACGAAATTTGGGCAGCCAAGTGAAACCGGTATACTCATCTTGGCTGCCAAGTATCATCAAGATCGGGTGAAAAAATTTTGCTGAGATTCCAGTAAACTCAGAGTTCTGTGGAAGCTCTGCAAACACATTCAAATGAAAGTATATTTTCCTTGCCTCTGCTTATGGCTACTTCATCAGGAAACAAAGATAAGAGAGTGCACTGAGAACTAACTGAGTGAGTCAAGTTTCATGCAGCTAGTACCAGCCGCGTTTGAGTTAGAGTTCCAAATGCATGTATCCCTATAGGGGAAAATGAAGTGAAACCTCAAATTTCAAAGTGTTCCTGCAAACGAACTATTCAACCTAGAAGATCTAAATTTGGGCAGCCAAATGCAACGGGTCTACTTATCTTTGCTGTCAAGTAACAACAAGTTAGGGTGAAAAAATATTTGCTGAGAATCCAGGAAACTCACAGTTCTGTGGAATCACTGCAAAGGCTTTCAAATGAAAGTTTCTTTCCCTTGCCTCTGCTTAGGGTTACTTCAACAGAAAACAAAGCATAGAGATCACACTGAGAACTAGTTGAGTGAGTTTCAGTTTCAAGCAGCTAGCGTAAACCGTGTTTGATGTATAATTCCAGATGCATGTATCCCTATAAGGGAAAAGGAAGTGAAACCTAAACATTCTAAAGCCTTCCTGCAAACGAACTTTTCAACCTAGAAGAACGAAATTTGGGTAGCTAAGTGCAACTGGTAAACTCATCTTTCCTGACAAGTATCATCAAGATCAGGTGAGTAATTATTTGCAGAGATTCCAGTTAACTTGGAGCTCTGTTGAAGCACTCTAAATGCTTTCTTAGGAAAGCGAATGTTCCTTGCCTCCACTTAGGACCACTTCACCAGGGAACCAATCACAGAGAGCACACCGGGAACTAATTGAGTGAGTCAAGCTTCAAGCAGCTGGCACAAACAGTGTTTGATTTAGAGCTCCAAATGCATGTATTCCTATAGGTTAAAATGATGAGAAACCCCCCAAATTCAATGTCTTCCTGAAAGCAAATGTTTCGACGTAGAAGAACGAAATTTTGGCAGCCAAATGCAACTGGTATGCTCATCTTTCTTACCTAGTATCACCAAGATCAAGTGAAAAAATATTCGCTGAAATTCCAGTAAACTTGGGAGTTTTGTGGAAGCTCTGCAAACACTTACATAAGAAAGTGTATTTTCCTTGCCTCTGCTTGGGGATACTTCAGCAGGGGACAATGCATAAAGAGCCACTGAGAAGTCATTGAGTGGGACAAGTTTCAAACAGGTTTCACAAACTGTGTTTGATTGAGCATTCCAAATGCATGTATTCCTATACGGAAAAAAGAAGTTAAACCTGAAAATTCAAAGTGTTCCTGCAATGGAACTCTTCAACATAAGATGACGAAATTTGGGCTGCCAAGTGCAACTCATCTACTCAGTTTTGCTGCCAAGTATCAACAAGATCAGGTGAAAAAATATCTGCTGAGAGTCCAGTAAACTCTGTTCTGTGGATGCTCTACAAACACTTTCAAATGAAAGTTTATTTTTCTCTGCTCTGCTTCGGTGTACATAAACCGGTAACAAAGCATAGAGAGCACAATGAGAATTCATTCAGTGAGTCAATTTTCAAGCAGCTAGCACAAACCGTGTTTGATTTCGATTTCCAAAAGCATGTATCCCTATAGGGGAAAATGTGGTAAAACCTAACTGATCCAAGTCATCCTGCAAAGGAATGATTCAGCCTAGCAGAACAAAATTTGTGCTGCCAAGAGCAACTGGTATACACATTTTTTCTACCAAGTATCAACAAGTTCGGGTGAATAAACATTTGCTGAGATTCCAGTAAACTCAGAGTTCTCTGCAGCTTTGCAAAAGCTTTCAAATGAAAGTGTATGTTCCTTGCCTCCGCTTAGAGCTACTACCACAGGGAACAAAGCATAGAGAGCACACCGAGAACGAATTGAGTGAGTCAAGTTTGAAGAAGCTAGCACAAACCGTGTTGGATATACAGTTCCAAATGCATGTATCCCCATAAGGGAAAAGGAAGTGAAACTTAAAATTCAAAGTGCTCCTGCAAACGAACGCTTCAACCCTGAAGAACGAAATTTGGGCAGCCAAGTGAAACCGGTATACTCATGTTTGCTGCCAAGTATCATCAAGATCGGGTGAAAAAATTTTGCTGAGATTCCAGTAAACTCAGAGTTCTGTGGAAGCTCTGCAAACACTTTCAAATGAAAGTATATTTTCCTTGCCTCTGCTTAGGGCTACTTCAACAGGAAACAAAGCATAGAGAGTGCACTGAGAACTAACTGAGTGAGTCAAGTTTCATGCAGCTAGTACCAACCGCGTTTGAGTTAGAGTTCCAAATGCATGTATCCCTATAGGGGAAAATGAAGTGTAACCTCAAATTTCAAAGTGTTCCTGCAAACGAACTATTAAACCTAGAAGATCTAAATTTGGGCAGCAAATGCAACCGGTCCACTTATCTTTGCTGTCGAGTAACAACAAGTTAGGGTGAAAAAATATTTGCTGAGAATCCAGGAAACTCACAGTTCTGTGGAATCACTGCAAAGGCTTTCAAATGAAAGTTTCTTTCCCTTGCCTCTGCTTAGGGTTACTTCAACAGAACACAAAGCATAGAGATCACACTGAGAACTAGTTGAGTGAGTTTCAGTTTCAAGCGGCTAGTGTAAACCGTGTTAGATGTATAATTCCCGATGCAGGTATCCCTATAAGGGAAAAGGAAGTGAAACCTAAACATTCAAAAGCGTTCCTGCAAACGAACTTTTCAACCTAGAAGAACGAAATTTGGGTAGCTAAGTGCAACTGGTAAACTCATCTTTCCTGACAAGTATCATCAAGATCAGGTGAGTAATTATTTGCAGAGATTCCAGTTAACTTGGAGCTCTGTTGAAGCACTGTAAATGCTTTCTTAGGAAAGCGAATGTTCCTTGCCTCCACTTAGGACCACTTCACCAGGGAACCAATCACAGAGAGCACACCGGGAACTAATTGAGTGAGTCAAGCTTCAAGCAGCTGGCACAAACAGTGTTTGATTTAGAGCTCCAAATGCATGTATTCCTATAGGTTAAAATGATGAGAAACCCCCCAAATTCAATGTCTTCCTGAACGCAAATGTTTCAACGTAGAAGAACGAAATTTTGGCAGCCAAATGCAACTGGTATGCTCATCTTTCTTACCTAGTATCACCAAGATCAAGTGAAAAAATATTCGCTGAAATTCCAGTAAACTTGGGAGTTTTGTGGAAGCTCTGCAAACACTTACATAAGAAAGTGTATTTTCCTTGCCTCTGCTTGGGGATACTTCAGCAGGGGACAATGCATAAAGAGCCACTGAGAAGTCATTGAGTGGGCCAAGTTTCAAACAGGTATCACAAACTGTGTTTGATTGAGCATTCCAAATGCATGTATTCCTATAGGGAAAAAAGAAGTTAAACCTGAAAATTCAAAGTGTTCCTGCAAAGGAACTCTTCAACATAAGGTGACGAAATTTGGGCTGCCAAGTGCAATCCATCTACTCAGTTTTGCTGCCAAGTATCAACAAGATCAGGTGAAAAAATATCTGCTGAGAGTCCAGTAAACTCTGTTCTGTGGATGCTCCACAAACACTTTCAAATGAAAGTTTATTTTTCTCTGCTCTGCTTCGGTGTACATAAACCGGTAACAAAGCATAGAGAGCACAATGAGAATTCATTCAGTGAGTCAATTTTCAAGCAGCTAGCACAAACCGTGTTTGATTTCGATTTCCAAAAGCATGTATCCCTATAGCGGAAAATGTGGTAAAACCTAACTGATCCAAGTCATCCTGCAAAGGAATGATTCAGCCTAGCAGAACAAAATTTGTGCTGCCAAGAGCAACTGGTATACACATTTTTTCTACCAAGTATCAACAAGTTCGGGTGAATAAATATTTGCTGAGATTCCAGTAAACTCAGAGTTCTCTGCAGCTTTGCAAAAGCTTTCAAATGAAAGTGTATGTTCCTTGCCTCCGCTTAGAGCTACTACCACAGGGAACAAAGCATCGAGAGCACACCGAGAACGAATTGAGTGAGTCAAGTTTGAAGAAGCTAGCACAAACCGTGTTGGATATACAGTTCCAAATGCATGTATCCCCATAAGGGAAAAGGAAGTGAAACTTAAAATTCAAAGTGCTCCTGCAAAGGAACGCTTCAACCCTGAAGAACGAAATTTGGGCAGCCAAGTGAAACCGGTATACTCATCTTGGCTGCCAAGTATCATCAAGATCGGGTGAAAAAATTTTGCTGAGATTCCAGTAAACTCAGAGTTCTGTGGAAGCTCTGCAAACACTTTCAAATGAAAGTATATTTTCCTTGCCTCTGCTTAGGGCTACTTCAACAGGAAACAAAGCATAGAGAGTGCACTGAGAACTAACTGAGTGAGTCAAGTTTCATGCAGCTAGTACCAACCGCGTTTGAGTTAGAGTTCCAAATGCATGTATCCCTATAGGGGAAAATGAAGTGAAACCTCAAATTTCAAAGTGTTCCTGCAAACGAACTATTCAACCTAGAAGATCTAAATTTGGGCAGCAAATGCAACCGGTCCACTTATCTTTGCTGTCGAGTAACAACAAGTTAGGGTGAAAAAATATTTGCTGAGAATCCAGGAAACTCACAGTTCTGTGGAATCACTGCAAAGGCTTTCAAATGAAAGTTTCTTTCCCTTGCCTCTGCTTAGGGTTACTTCAACAGAAAACAAAGCATAGAGATCACACTGAGAACTAGTTGAGTGAGTTTCAGTTTCAAGCGGCTAGTGTAAACCGTGTTAGATGTATAATTCCCGATGCAGGTATCCCTATAAGGGAAAAGGAAGTGAAACCTAAACATTCAAAAGCGTTCCTGCAAACGAACTTTTCAACCTAGAAGAACGAAATTTGGGTAGCTAAGTGCAACTGGTAAACTCATCTTTCCTGACAAGTATCATCAAGATCAGGTGAGTAATTATTTGCAGAGATTCCAGTTAACTTGGAGCTCTGTTGAAGCACTGTAAATGCTTTCTTAGGAAAGCGAATGTTCCTTGCCTCCACTTAGGACCACTTCACCAGGGAACCAATCACAGAGAGCACACCGGGAACTAATTGAGTGAGTCAAGCTTCAAGCAGCTGGCACAAACAGTGTTTGATTTAGAGCTCCAAATGCATGTATTCCTATAGGTTAAAATGATGAGAAACCCCCCAAATTCAATGTCTTCCTAAAAGCAAATGTTTCAACGTAGAAGAACGAAATTTTGGCAGCCAAAAGCAACTGGTATGCTCATCTTTCTTACCTAGTATCAACAAGATCAAGTGAAAAAATATTCGCTGAAATTCCAGTAAACTTGGGAGTTTTGTGGAAGCTCTGCAAACACTTACATAAGAAAGTGTATTATCCTTGCCTCTGCTTGGGGATACTTCAGCAGGGTACAATGCATAAAGAGCCACTGAGAAGTCATTGAGTGGGCCAAGTTTCAAACAGGTATCACAAACTGTGTTTGATTGAGCATTCCAAATGCATGTATTCCTATAGGGAAAAAAGAAGTTAAACCTGAAAATTCAAAGTGTTCCTGCAAAGGAACTCTTCAACATAAGGTGACGAAATTTGGGCTGCCAAGTGCAATTCATCTACTCAGTTTTGCTGCCAAGTATCAACAAGATCGGGTGAAAAAATATCTGCTGAGAGTCCAGTAAACTCTGTTCTGCGGATGCTCTACAAACACTTTCAAATGAAAGTTTATTTTTCTCTGCTCTGCTTCGGTGTACATAAACCGGTAACAAAGCATAGAGAGCACAATGAGAATTCATTCAGTGAGTCAATTTTCAAGCAGCTAGCACAAACCGTGTTTGATTTCGATTTCCAAAAGCATGTATCCCTATAGGGGAAAATGTAGTAAAACCTAACTAATCCAAGTCATCCTGCAAAGGAATGATTCAGCCTAGCAGAACAAAATTTGTGCTGCCAAGAGCAACTGGTATACACATTTTTTCTACCAAGTATCAACAAGTTCGGGTGAATAAACATTGGCTGAGATTCCAGTAAACTCAGAGTTCTCTGCAGCTTTGCAAATGCTTTCAAATGAAAGTGTATGTTCCTTGCCTCCGCTTAGAGCTACTACCACAGGGAACAAAGCATAGAGAGCACACCGAGAACGAATTGAGTGAGTCAAGTTTGAAGAAGCTAGCACAAACCGTGTTGGATATACAGTTCCAAATGCATGTATCCCCATAAGGGAAAAGGAAGTGAAACTTAAAATTCAAAGTGCTCCTGCAAAGGAACGCTTCAACCCTGAAGAACGAAATTTGGGCAGCCAAGTGAAACCGGTATACTCATCTTGGCTGCCAAGTATCATCAAGATCGGGTGAAAAAATTTTGCTGAGATTCCAGTAAACTCAGAGTTCTGTGGAAGCTCTGCAAACACTTTCAAATGAAAGTATATTTTCCTTGCCTCTGCTTAGGGCTACTTCAACAGGAAACAAAGCATAGAGAGTGCACTGAGAACTAACTGAGGGAGTCAAGTTTCATGCAGCTAGTACCAACCGCGTTTGAGTTAGAGTTCCAAATGCATGTATCCCTATAGGGGAAAATGAAGTGAAACCTCAAATTTCAAAGTGTTCCTGAAAACGAACTATTCAACCTAGAAGATCTAAATTTGGGCAGCCAAATGCAACCGGTCTACTTATCTTTGCTGTCGAGTAACAACAAGTTAGGGTGAAAAAATATTTGCTGAGAATCCAGGAAACTCACAGTTCTGTGGAATCACTGCAAAGGCTTTCAAATGAAAGTTTCTTTCCCTTGCCTCTGCTTAGGGTTACTTCAACAGAAAACAAAGCATAGAGATCACACTGAGAACTAGTTGAGTGAGTTTCAGTTTCAAGCAGCTAGCGTAAACCGTGTTTGATGTATAATTCCAGATGCATGTATCCCTATAAGGGAAAAGGAAGTGAAACCTAAACATTCAAAAGTGTTCCTGCAAAGGAACTTTTCAACCTAGAAGAACGAAATTTGCGTAGCTAAGTGCAACTGGTAAACTCATCTTTCCTGACAAGTATCATCAAGATCAGGTGAGTAATTTTTTGCAGAGATTCCAGTTAACTTGGAGCTCTGTTGAAGCACTCTAAATGCTTTCTTAGGAAAGCGAATGTTCCTTGCCTCCACTTAGGACCACTTCACCAGGGAACCAATCACAGAGAGCACACCGGGAACTAATTGAGTGAGTCAAGCTTCAAGCAGCTGGCACAAACAGTGTTTGATTTAGAGCTCCAAATGCATGTATTCCTATAGGTTAAAATGATGAGAAACCCCCCAAATTCAATGTCTTCCTGAAAGCAAATGTTTCAACGTAGAAGAACGAAATTTTGGCAGCCAAATGCAACTGGTATGCTCATCTTTCTTACCTAGTATCACCAAGATCAAGTGAAAAAATATTCGCTGAAATTCCAGTAAACTTGGGAGTTTTGCGGAAGCTCTGCAAACACTTACATAAGAAAGTGTATTTTCCTTGCCTCTGCTTGGGGATACTTCAGCAGGGGACAATGCATAAAGAGCCACTGAGAAGTCATTGAGTGGGCCAAGTTTCAAACAGGTATCACAAACTGTGTTTGATTGAGCATTCCAAATGCATGTATTCCTATAGGGAAAAAAGAAGTTAAACCTGAAAATTCAAAGTGTTCCTGCAAAGGAACTCTTCAACATAAGATGACGAAATTTGGGCTGCCAAGTTCAACTCATCTACTCAGTTTTGCTGCCAAGTATCAACAAGATCGGGTGAAAAAATATCTGCTGAGAGTCCAGTAAACTCTGTTCTGTGGATGCTCTACAAACACTTTCGAAGGAAAGTTTATTTTTCTCTGCTCTGCTTCGGTGTACATAAACCGGTAACAAAGCATAGAGAGCACAATGAGAATTCATTCAGTGAGTCAATTTTCAAGCAGCTAGCACAAACCGTGTTTGATTTCGATTTCCAAAAGCATGTATCCCTATAGGGGAAAATGTAGTAAAACCTAACTAATCCAAGTCATCCTTCAAAGGAATGATTCAGACTAGCAGAACAAAATTTGTGCTGCCAAGAGCAACTGGTATACACATTTTTTCTACCAAGTATCAACAAGTTAGGGTGAAAAAACATTTGCTGAGACTCCAGCAAACTCAGAGTTCTCTGCAGCTTTGCAAATGCTTTCAAATGAAAGTGTATGTTCCTTGCCTCCGCTTAGAGCTACTACCACAGGGAACAAAGCATAGAGAGCACACCGAGAACGAATTGAGTGAGTCAAGTTTGAAGAAGCTAGCACAAACCGTGTTGGATATACAGTTCCAAATGCATGTATCCCCATAAGGGAAAAGGAAGTGAAACTTAAAATTCAAAGTGCTCCTGCAAATGAACGCTTCAACCCTGAAGAACGAAATTTGGGCAGCCAAGTGAAACCGGTATACTCATCTTTGCTGCCAAGTATCATCAAGATCGGGTGAAAAAATTTTGCTGAGATTCCAGTAAACTCAGAGTTCTGTGGAAGCTCTGCAAACACTTTCAAATGAAAGGATATTTTCCTTGCCTCTGCTTAGGGCTACTTCAACAGGAAACAAAGCATAGAGAGTGCACTAAGAACTAACTGAGTGAGTCAAGTTTCATGCAGCTAGTACCAGCCGCGTTTGAGTTAGAGTTCCAAATGCATGTATCCCTATAGGGGAAAATGAAGTGAAACCTCAAATTTCAAAGTGTTCCTGCAAACGAACTATTCAACCTAGAAGATCTAAATTTGGGCTGCCAAGTGCAACTCATCTACTCAGTTTTGCTGCCAAGTATCAACAAGATCGGGTGAAAAAATATGTGCTGAGAGTCCAGTAAACTCTGTTCTGTGAATGCTCTACAAACACATTCAAATGAAAGTTTATTTTTCTCTGCTCTGCTTCGGTGTACATAAACCGGTAACAAAGCATAGAGAGCACAATGAGAATTCATTCAGTGAGTCAATTTTCAAGCAGCTAGCACAAACTGTGTTTGATTTCGATTTCCAAAAGCATGTATCCCTATAGGGGAAAATGTAGTAAAACCTAACTAATCCAAGTCATCCTGCAAAGGAATGATTCAGCCTAGCAGAACAAAATTTGTGCTGCCAAGAGCAACTGGTATACACATTTTTTCTACCAAGTATCAACAAGTTCGGGTGAATAAATATTTGCTGAGATTCCAGTAAACTCAGAGTTCTCTGCAGCTTTGCAAATGCTTTCAAATGAATGTGTATGTTCCTTGCCTCCGCTTAGAGCTATGACCACAGGGAACAAAGCATAGAGAGCACACCGAGAACGAATTGAGTGAGTCAAGTTTGAAGAAGCTAGCACAAACCGTGTTGGATATACAGTTCCAAATGCATGTATCCCCATAAGGGAAAAGGAAGTGAAACTTAAAATTCAAAGTGCTCCTGCAAACGAACGCTTCAACCCTGAAGAACGAAATTTGGGCAGCCAAGTGAAACCGGTATACTCATCTTTGCTGCCAAGTATCATCAAGATCGGGTGAAAAAATTTTGCTGAGATTCCAGTAAACTCAGAGTTCTGTGGAAGCTCTGCAAACACTTTCAAATGAAAGTATATTTTCCTTGCCTCTGCTTAGGGCTACTTGAACAGGAAACAAAGCATAGAGAGTGCACTGAGAACTCACTGAGTGAGTCAAGTTTCATGCAGCTAGTACCAACCGCGTTTGTGTTAGAGTTCCAAATGTATGTATCCCTATAGGGGAAAATGAAGTGAAACCTCAAATTTCAAAGTGTTCCGGCAAACGAACTATTCAACCCAGAAGATCTAAATTTGGGCAGCCAAATGCAACCGGTCTACTTATCTTTGCTGTGAAGTAACAAGAAGTTAGGGTGAAAAAATATTTGCTGAGAATCCAGGAAACTCACAGTTCTGTGGAATCACTGCAAAGGCTTTCAAATGAAAGTTTCTTTCCCTTGCCTCTGCTTAGGGTTACTTCAACAGAAAACAAAGCATGGAGATCACACTGAGAACTAGTTGAGTGAGATTCAGTTTCAAGCAGCTAGCGTAAACCGTGTTTGATGTATAATTCCAGATGCATGTATCCCTATAAGGGAAAAGGAAGTGAAACCTAAACATTCAAAAGCCTTCCTGCAAACGAACTTTTCAACCTAGAAGAACGAAATTTGGGTAGCTAAGTGCAACTGGTAAACTCATCTTTCCTGACAAGTATCATCAAGATCAGGTGAGTAATTATTTGCAGAAATTCCAGTTAACTTGGAGCTCTGTTGAAGCACTGTAAATGCTTTCTTCGGAAAGCGAATGTTCCTTGCCTCCACTTAGGACCACTTCACCAGGGAACCAATCACAGAGAGCACACCGGGAACTAATTGAGTGAGTCAAGCTTCAAGCAGCTAGCACAAACAGTGTTTGATTTAGAGCTCCAAATGCATGTATTCCTATCGGTTAAAATGAAGAGAAACCCCCCAAATTCAATGTCTCCCTGAAAGCAAATGTTTCAACGTAGAAGAACGAAATTTTGGCAGCCAAATGCAACTGGTATGCTCATCTTTCTTACCTATTATCAACAAGATCAAGAGAAAAAATATTCGCTGAAATTCCAGTAAACTTGGGAGTCTTGTGGAAGCTCTGCAAACACTTACATAAGATAGTGTATTTTCCTTGCCTCTGCTTGGGGATACTTCAGCAGGGGACAATGCATAAAGAGCCACTGAGAAGTCATTGAGTGGGCCAAGTTTCAAACAGGTATCACAAACTGTGTATGATTGAGCATTCCAAATGCATGTATTCCTATAGGGAAAAAAGAAGTTAAACCTGAAAATTCAAAGTGTTCCTGCAAAGGAACTCTTCAACATAAGGTGACGAAATTTGGGCTGACAAGTGCAATCCATCTACTCAGTTTTGCTGCCAAGTATCAACAAGATCAGGTGAAAAAATATCTGCTGAGAGTCCAGTAAACTCTGTTCTGTGGATGCTCTACAAACACTTTCAAATGAAAGTTTATTTTTCTCTGCTCTGCTTCGGTGTACATAAACCGGTAACAAAGCATAGAGAGCACAATGAGAATTCATTCAGTGAGTCAATTTTCAAGCAGCTAGCACAAACCGTGTTTGATTTCGATTTCCAAAAGCATGTATCCCTATAGGGGAAAATGTAGTAAAACCTAACTAATCCAAGTCATCCTGCAAAGGAATGATTCAGCCTAGCAGAACAAAATTTGTGCTGCCAAGAGCAACTGGTATACACATTTTTTCTACCAAGTATCAACAAGTTCGGGTGAATAAATATTTGCTGAGATTCCAGTAAACTCAGAGTTCTCTGCAGCTTTGCAAATGCTTTCAAATGAATGTGTATGTTCCTTGCCTCCGCTTAGAGCTATGACCACAGGGAACAAAGCATAGAGAGCACACCGAGAACGAATTGAGTGAGTCAAGTTTGAAGAAGCTAGCACAAACCGTGTTGGATATACAGTTCCAAATGCATGTATCCCCATAAGGGAAAAGGAAGTGAAACTTAAAATTCAAAGTGCTCCTGCAAAGGAACGCTTCAACCCTGAAGAACGAAATTTGGGCAGCCAAGTGAAACCGGTATACTCATCTTTGCTGCCAAGTATCATCAAGATCGGGTGAAAAAATTTTGCTGAGATTCCAGTAAACTCAGAGTTCTGTGGAAGCTCTGCAAACACTTTCAAATGAAAGTATATTTTCCTTGCCTCTGCTTAGGGCTACTTGAACAGGAAACAAAGCATAGAGAGTGCACTGAGAACTCACTGAGTGAGTCAAGTTTCATGCAGCTAGTACCAACCGCGTTTGTGTTAGAGTTCCAAATGTATGTATCCCTATAGGGGAAAATGAAGTGAAACCTCAAATTTCAAAGTGTTCCGGCAAACGAACTATTCAACCCAGAAGATCTAAATTTGGGCAGCCAAATGCAACCGGTCTACTTATCTTTGCTGTGAAGTAACAAGAAGTTAGGGTGAAAAAATATTTGCTGAGAATCCAGGAAACTCACAGTTCTGTGGAATCACTGCAAAGGCTTTCAAATGAAAGTTTCTTTCCCTTGCCTCTGCTTAGGGTTACTTCAACAGAAAACAAAGCATAGAGATCACACTGAGAACTAGTTGAGTGAGTTTCAGTTTCAAGCAGCTAGCGTAAACCGTGTTTGATGTATAATTCCAGATGCATGTATCCCTATAAGGGAAAAGGAAGTGAAACCTAAACATTCAAAAGCGTTCCTGCAAACGAACTTTTCAACCTAGAAGAACGAAATTTGGGTAGCTAAGTGCAACTGGTAAACTCATCTTTCCTGACAAGTATCATCAAGATCAGGTGAGTAATTATTTGCAGAAATTCCAGTTAACTTGGAGCTCTGTTGAAGCACTGTAAATGCTTTCTTCGGAAAGCGAATGTTCCTTGCCTCCACTTAGGACCACTTCACCAGGGAACCAATCACAGAGAGCACACCGGGAACTAATTGAGTGAGTCAAGCTTCAAGCAGCTAGCACAAACAGTGTTTGATTTAGAGCTCCAAATGCATGTATTCCTATCGGTTAAAATGAAGAGAAACCCCCCAAATTCAATGTCTCCCTGAAAGCAAATGTTTCAACGTAGAAGAACGAAATTTTGGCAGCCAAATGCAACTGGTATGCTCATCTTTCTTACCTATTATCAACAAGATCAAGTGAAAAAATATTCGCTGAAATTCCAGTAAACTTGGGAGTTTTGTGGAAGCTCTGCAAACACTTACATAAGATAGTGTATTTTCCTTGCCTCTGCTTGGGGATACTTGAGCAGGGGACAATGCATAAAGAGCCACTGAGAAGTCATTGAGTGGGCCAAGTTTCAAACAGGTATCACAAACTGTGTATGATTGAGCATTCCAAATGCATGTATTCCTATAGGGAAAAAAGAAGTTAAACCTGAAAATTCAAAGTGTTCCTGCAAAGGAACTCTTCAACATAAGGTGACGAAATTTGGGCTGCCAAGTGCAATCCATCTACTCAGTTTTGCTGCCAAGTATCAACAAGATCAGGTGAAAAAATATCTGCTGAGAGTCCAGTAAACTCTGTTCTGTGGATGCTCTACAAACACTTTCAAATGAAAGTTTATTTTTCTCTGCTCTGCTTCGGTGTACATAAACCGGTAACAAAGCATAGAGAGCACAATGAGAATTCATTCAGTGAGTCAATTTTCAAGCAGCTAGCACAAACCGTGTTTGATTTCGATTTCCAAAAGCATGTATCCCTATAGGGGAAAATGTAGTAAAACCTAACTAATCCAAGTCATCCTGCAAAGGAATGATTCAGCCTAGCAGAACAAAATTTGTGCTGCCAAGAGCAACTGGTATACACATTTTTTCTACCAAGTATCAACAAGTTCGGGTGAATAAACATTTGCTGAGATTCCAGTAAACTCAGAGTTCTCTGCAGCTTTGCAAATGCTTTCAAATGAAAGTGTATGTTCCTTGCCTCCGCTTAGAGCTACTACCACAGGGAACAAAGCATAGAGAGCACACCGAGAACGAATTGAGTGAGTCAAGTATGAAGAAGCTAGCACAAACCGTGTTGGATATACAGTTCCAAATGCATGTATCCCCATAAGGGAAAAGGAAGTGAAACTTAAAATTCAAAGTGCTCCTGCAAACGAACGCTTCAACCCTGAAGAACGAAATTTGGGCAGCCAAGTGAAACCGGTATACTCATCTTTGCTGCCAAGTATCATCAAGATCGGGTGAAAAAATTTTGCTGAGATTCCAGTAAACTCAGAGTTCTGTGGAAGCTCTGCAAACACTTTCAAATGAAAGTATATTTTCCTTGCCTCTGCTTAGGGCTACTTCAGCAGGAAACAAAGCATATAGAGTGCACTGAGAACTAACTGAGTGAGTCAAGTTTCATGCAGCTAGTACCAACCGCGTTTGAGTTAGAGTTCCAAATGCATGTATCCCTATAGGGGAAAATGAAGTGAAACCTCAAATTTCAAAGTGTTCCTGCAAACGAACTGTTCAACCTAGAAGATCTAAATTTGGGCAGCCAAATGCAACCGGTCTACTTATCTTTGCTGTTGAGTAACAAGAAGTTAGGGTGAAAAAATATTTGCTGAGAATCCAGGAAACTCACAGTTCTGTGGAATCACTGCAAAGGCTTTCAAATGAAAGTTTCTTTCCCTTGCCTCTGCTTAGGGTTACTTCAACAGAAAACAAAGCATAGAGATCACCCTGGAACTAGTTGAGTGAGTTTCAGTTTCAAGCAGCTGGCGTAAACCGTGTTTGATGTATAATTCCAGATGCATGTATCCCTATAAGGGAAAAGGAAGTGAAACCTAAACATTCAAAAGCGTTCCTGCAAACGAACTTTTCAACCTAGAAGAACGAAATTTGGGTAGCTAAGTGCAACTGGTAACCTCATCTTTCCTGACAAGTATCATCAAGATCAGGTGAGTAATTATTTGCAGAGATTCCAGGTAACTTGGAGCTCTGTTGAAGCACTGTAAATGCTTTCTTAGGAAAGCGAATGTTCCTTGCCTCCACTTAGGACCACTTCACCAGGGAACCAATCACAGAGAGCACACCGGGAACTAATTGAGTGAGTCAAGCTTCAAGCAGCTAGCACAAACAGTGTTTGATTCAGAGCTCCAAATGCATGTATTCCTATAGGTTAAAATGAAGAGAAACCCCCCAAATTCAATGTCTCCCTGAAAGCAAATGTTTCAACGTAGAAGAACGAAATTTTGGAAGCCAAATGCAACTGGTATGCTCATCTTTCTTACCTATTATCAACAAGATCAAGTGAAAAAATATTCGCTGAAATTCCAGTAAACTTGGGAGTTTTGTGGAAGCTCTGCAAACACTTACATAAGATAGTGTATTTTCCTTGCCTCTGCTTGGGGATACTTCAGCAGGGGACAATGCATAAAGAGCCACTGAGAAGTCATTGAGTGGGCCAAGTTTCAAACAGGTATCACAAACTGTGTATGATTGAGCATTCCAAATGCATGTATTCCTATAGGGAAAAAAGAAGTTAAACCTGAAAATTCAAAGTGTTCCTGCAAAGGAACTCTTCAACATAAGGTGACGAAATTTGGGCTGCCAAGTGCAATCCATCTACTCAGTTTTGCTGCCAAGTATCAACAAGATCAGGTGAAAAAATATCTGCTGAGAGTCCAGTAAACTCTGTTCTGTGGATGCTCTACAAACACTTTCAAATGAAAGTTTATTTTTCTCTGCTCTGCTTCGGTGTACATAAACCGGTAACAAAGCATAGAGAGCACAATGAGAATTCATTCAGTGAGTCAATTTTCAAGCAGCTAGCACAAACCGTGTTTGATTTCGATTTCCAAAAGCATGTATCCCTATAGGGGAAAATGTAGTAAAACCTAACTAATCCAAGTCATCCTGCAAAGGAATGATTCAGCCTAGCAGAACAAAATTTGTGCTGCCAAGAGCAACTGGTATACACATTTTTTCTACCAAGTATCAACAAGTTCGGGTGAATAAACATTTGCTGAGATTCCAGTAAACTCAGAGTTCTCTGCAGCTTTGCAAATGCTTTCAAATGAAAGTGTATGTTCCTTGCCTCCGCTTAGAGCTACTACCACAGGGAACAAAGCATAGAGAGCACACCGAGAACGAATTGAGTGAGTCAAGTATGAAGAAGCTAGCACAAACCGTGTTGGATATACAGTTCCAAATGCATGTATCCCCATAAGGGAAAAGGAAGTGAAACTTAAAATTCAAAGTGCTCCTGCAAACGAACGCTTCAACCCTGAAGAACGAAATTTGGGCAGCCAAGTGAAACCGGTATACTCATCTTTGCTGCCAAGTATCATCAAGATCGGGTGAAAAAATTTTGCTGAGATTCCAGTAAACTCAGAGTTCTGTGGAAGCTCTGCAAACACTTTCAAATGAAAGTATATTTTCCTTGCCTCTGCTTAGGGCTACTTCAGCAGGAAACAAAGCATATAGAGTGCACTGAGAACTAACTGAGTGAGTCAAGTTTCATGCAGCTAGTACCAACCGCGTTTGAGTTAGAGTTCCAAATGCATGTATCCCTATAGGGGAAAATGAAGTGAAACCTCAAATTTCAAAGTGTTCCTGCAAACGAACTGTTCAACCTAGAAGATCTAAATTTGGGCAGCCAAATGCAACCGGTCTACTTATCTTTGCTGTTGAGTAACAAGAAGTTAGGGTGAAAAAATATTTGCTGAGAATCCAGGAAACTCACAGTTCTGTGGAATCACTGCAAAGGCTTTCAAATGAAAGTTTCTTTCCCTTGCCTCTGCTTAGGGTTACTTCAACAGAAAACAAAGCATAGAGATCACCCTGGAACTAGTTGAGTGAGTTTCAGTTTCAAGCAGCTGGCGTAAACCGTGTTTGATGTATAATTCCAGATGCATGTATCCCTATAAGGGAAAAGGAAGTGAAACCTAAACATTCAAAAGCGTTCCTGCAAACGAACTTTTCAACCTAGAAGAACGAAATTTGGGTAGCTAAGTGCAACTGGTAACCTCATCTTTCCTGACAAGTATCATCAAGATCAGGTGAGTAATTATTTGCAGAGATTCCAGGTAACTTGGAGCTCTGTTGAAGCACTGTAAATGCTTTCTTAGGAAAGCGAATGTTCCTTGCCTCCACTTAGGACCACTTCACCAGGGAACCAATCACAGAGAGCACACCGGGAACTAATTGAGTGAGTCAAGCTTCAAGCAGCTAGCACAAACAGTGTTTGATTCAGAGCTCCAAATGCATGTATTCCTATAGGTTAAAATGAAGAGAAACCCCCCAAATTCAATGTCTCCCTGAAAGCAAATGTTTCAACGTAGAAGAACGAAATTTTGGAAGCCAAATGCAACTGGTATGCTCATCTTTCTTACCTATTATCAACAAGATCAAGTGAAAAAATATTCGCTGAAATTCCAGTAAACTTGGGAGTTTTGTGGAAGCTCTGCAAACACTTACATAAGATAGTGTATTTTCCTTGCCTCTGCTTGGGGATACTTCAGCAGGGGACAATGCATAAAGAGCCACTGAGAAGTCATTGAGTGGGCCAAGTTTCAAAAAGGTATCACAAACTGTGTTTGATTGAGCATTCCAAATGCATGTATTCCTACAGGAAAAAAAGAAGTTAAACCTGAAAATTCAAAGTGTTCCTGCAAAGGAACTCTTCAACATAAGTTGACGAAATTTGGGCTGCCAAGTGCAATCCATCTACTCCGTTTTGCTGCCAAGTATCAACAAGATCGGGTGAAAAAATATCTGCTGAGAGTCCAGTAAACTCTGTTCTGTGGATGCTCTACAAACACTTTCAAATGAAAGTTTATTTTTCTCTGCTCTGCTTCGGTGTACATAAACCGGTAACAAAGCATAGAGAGCACAATGAGAATTCATTCAGTGAGTCAATTTTCAAGCAGCTAGCACAAACCGTGTTTGATTTCGATTTCCAAAAGCATGTATCCCTATAGGGGAAAATGTAGTAAAACCTAACTAATCCAAGTCATCCTGCAAAGGAATGATTCAGCCTAGCAGAACAAAATTTGTGCTGCCAAGAGCAACTGGTATACACATTTTTTCTACCAAGTATCAACAAGTTCGGGTGAATAAACATTTGCTGAGATTCCAGTAAACTCAGAGTTCTCTGCAGCTTTGCAAATGCTCTCAAATGAAAGTGTATGATCCTTGCCTCCGCTTAGAGCTACCACCACAGGGAACAAAGCATAGAGAGCACACCGAGAACGAATTGAGTGAGTCAAGTTTGAAGAAGCTAGCACAAACCGTGTTGGATATACAGTTCCAAATGCATGTATCCCCATAAGGGAAAAGGAAGTGAAACTTAAAATTCAAAGTGCTCCTGCAAAGGAACGCTTCAACCCTGAAGAACGAAATTTGGGCAGCCAAGTGAAACCGGTATACTCATCTTTGCTGCCAAGTATCATCAAGATTGGGTGAGAAAATTTTGCTGAGATTCCAGTAAACTCAGAGTTCTGTGGAAGCTCTGCAAACACTTTCAAATGAAAGTATATTTTCCTTGCCTCTGCTTAGGGCTACTTCAACAGGAAACAAAGCATAGAGAGTGCACTCAGAACTAACTGAGTGAGTCAAGTTTCATGCAGCTAGTACCAACCGCGTTTGAGTTAGAGTTCCAAATGCATGTATCCCTATAGGGGAAAATGAAGTGAAACCTCAAATTTCAAAGTGTTCCTGCAAACGAACTATTCAACCTAGAAGATCTAAATTTGGGCAGCCAAATGCAACCGGTCTACTTATCTTTGCTGTCGAGTAACAACAAGTTAGGGTGAAAAAATATTTGCTGAGAATCCAGGAAACTCACAGTTCTGTGGAATCACTGCAAAGGCTTTCAAATGAAAGTTTCTTTCCCTTGCCTCTGCTTAGGGTTACTTCAACAGAAAACAAAGCATAGAGATCACCCTGGAACTAGTTGAGTGAGTTTCAGTTTCAAGCAGCTAGCGTAAACCGTGTTTGATGTATAATTCCAGATGCATGTATCCCTATAAGGGAAAAGGAAGTGAAACCTAAACATTCAAAAGCGTTCCTGCAAACGAACTTTTCAACCTAGAAGAACGAAATTTGGGTAGCTAAGTGCAACTGGTAAACTCGTCTTTCCTGACAAGTATCATCAAGATCAGGTGAGTAATTATTTGCAGAGATTCCAGTTAACTTGGAGCTCTGTTGAAGCACTGTAAATGCTTTCTTAGGAAAGCGAATGTTCCTTGCCTCCACTTAGGACCACTTCACCAGGGAACCAACCACAGAGAGCACACCGGGAACTAATTGAGTGAGTCAAGCTTCAAGCAGCTGACACAAACAGTGTTTGATTTAGAGCTCCAAATGCATGTATTCCTATAGGTTAAAATGATGAGAAACCCCCCATATTCAATGTCTTCCTGAAACCAAATGTTTCAACGTAGAAGAACGAAATTTTGGCAGCCAAATGCAACTGGTATGCTCATCTTTCTTACCTAGTATCAACAAGTCCAAGTGAAAAAATATTCGCTGAAATTCCAGTAAACTTGGGAGTTTGTGGAAGCTCTGCAAACACCTACATAAGAAAGTGTATTTTCCTTGCCTCTGCTTGGGGATACTTCAGCAGGGGACAATGCATAAAGAGCCACTGAGATGTCATTGAGTGGGCCAAGTTTCAAACAGGTATCACAAAATGTGTGTGATTGAGCATTCCAAATGCATGTATTCCTATAGGGAAAAAAGAAGTTAAACCTGAAAATTCAAAGTGTTCCTGCAAAGGAACTCTTCAACATAAGATGACGAAATTTGGGCTGCCAAGTGCAACTCATCTACTCAGTTTTGCTGCCAAGTATCAACAAGATCGGGTGAAAAAATATCTGCTGAGAGTCCAGTAAACTCTGTTCTGTGGATGCTCTACAAACACTTTCAAATGAAAGTTTATTTTTCTCTGTTCTGCTTCGGTGTACATAAACCGGTAACAAAGCATAGAGAGCACAATGAGAATTCATTCAGTGAGTCAATTTTCAAGCAGCTAGCACAAACCGTGTTTGATTTCGATTTCCAAAAGAATGTATCCCTATCGGGGAAAATGTGGTAAAACCTAACTGATCCAAGTCATCCTGCAAAGGAATGATTCAGCCTAGCAGAACAAAATTTGTGCTGCCAAGAGCAACTGGTATACACATTTTTTCTACCAAGTATCAACAAGTTCGGGTGAATAAACATTTGCTGAGATTCCAGTAAACTCAGAGTTCTGAGCAAGCTTTGCAAATGCTTTCAAATGAAAGTGTATGTTCCTTGCCTCCACTTAGAGCTACTACCACAGGGAACAAAGCATAGAGAGCACACCGAGAACGAATTGAGTGAGTCAAGTTTGAAGAAGCTAGCACAAACCGTGTTGGATATACAGTTCCAAATGCATGTATCCCCATAAGGGAAAAGGAAGTGAAACTTAAAATTCAAAGTGCTCCTGCAAAGGAACGCTTCAACCCTGAAGAACGAAATTTGGGCAGCCAAGTGAAACCGGTATACTCATCTTTGCTGCCAAGTATCATCAAGATCGGGTGAAAAAATTTTGCTGAGATTCCAGTAAACTCAGAGTTCTGTGGAAGCTCTGCAAACACTTTCAAATGAAAGTATATTTTCCTTGCCTCTGCTTAGGGCTACTTCAACAGGAAACAAAGCATAGAGAGTGCACTGAGAACTAACTGAGTGAGTCAAGTTTCATGCAGCTAGTACCAGCCGCGTTTGAGTTAGAGTTCCAAATGCATGTATCCCTATAGGGGAAAATGAAGTGAAACCTCAAATTTCAAAGTGTTCCTGCAAACGAACTATTCAACCTAGAAGATCTAAATTTGGGCAGCCAAATGCAACCGGTCTACTTATCTTTGCTGTCGAGTAACAAGAAGTTAGGGTGAAAAAATATTTGCTGAGAATCCAGGAAACTCACAGTTCTGTGGAATCACTGCAAATTCTTTCAAATGAAAGTTTCTTTCCCTTTCCTCTGCTTAGGGTTACTTCAACAGAAAACAAAGCATAGAGATCACACTGAGAACTAGTTGAGTGAGTTTCAGTTTCAAGCAGCTAGCTTAAACCGTGTTTGATGTATAATTCCAGATGCATGTATCCCTATAAGGGAAAAGGAAGTGAAACCTAAACATTCAAAAGCGTTCCTGCAAACGAACTTTTCAACCTAGAAGAACGAAATTTGGGTAGCTAATTGCAACCGGTAAACTCATCTTTCCTGACAAGTATCATCAAGATCAGGTGAGTAATTATTTGCAGAGATTCCAGTTAACTTGGAGCTCTGTTGAAGCACTCTAAATGCTTTCTTAGGAAAGCGAATGTTCCTTGCCTCCACTTAGGACCACTTCACCAGGGAACCAATCACAGAGAGCACACCGGGAACTAATTGAGTGAGTCAAGCTTCAAGCAGCTGGCACAAACAGGGTTTGATTTAGAGCTCCAAATGCATGTATTCCTATAGGTTAAAATGATGAGAAACACCCCAAATTCAATGTCTTCCTGAAAGCAAATGTTTCAACGTAGAAGAACGAAATTTTGGCAGCCAAATGCAACTGGTATGCTCATCTTTCTTACCTAGTATCAACAAGACCAAGTGAAAAAATATTCGCTGAAATTCCAGTAAACTTGGGAATTTTGTGGAAGCTCTGCAAACACTTACATAAGAAAGTGTATTTTCCTTGCCTCTGCTTGGGGATACTTCAGCAGGGGACAATGCATAAAGAGCCACTGAGAAGTCATTGAGTGGGCCAAGTTTCAAACAGGTATCACAAACTGTGTTTGATTGAGCATTCCAAATGCATGTATTCCTATAGGGAAAAAAGAAGTTAAACCTGAAAATTCAAAGTGTTCCTGCAAAGGAACTCTTCAACATAAGATGACGAAATTTGGGCTGCCAAGTGCAACTCATCTACTCAGTTTTGCTGCCAAGTATCAACAAGATCGGGTGAAAAAATATCTGCTGAGAGTCCAGTAAACTCTGTTCTGTGGATGCTCTACAAACACTTTCAAATGAAAGTTTATTTTTCTCTGCTCTGCTTCGGTGTACATAAACCGGTAACAAAGCATAGAGAGCACAATGAGAATTCATTCAGTGACTCAATTTTCAAGCAGCTAGCACAAACCGTGTTTGATTTCGATTTCCAAAAGCATGTATCCCTATCGGGGAAAATGTGGTAAAACCTAACTGATCCAAGTCATCCTGCAAAGGCATGATTCAGCCTAGCAGAACAAAATTTGTGCTGCCAAGAGCAACTGGTATACACATTTTTTCTACCAAGTATCAAAGTGTTCGGGTGAATAAACATTTGCTGAGATTCCAGTAAACTCAGAGTTGTGTGCAAGGTTTGCAAATGCTTTCAAATGAAAGTGTATGTTCCTTGCCTCCACTTAGAGCTACTACCACACGGAACAAAGCATAAAGAGCACAGCGAGAACGAATTGAGTGAGTCAAGTTTGAAGAAGCTAGCACAAACCGTGTTGGATATACAGTTCCAAATGCATGTATCCCCATAAGGGAAAAGGAAGTGAAACTTAAAATTCAAAGTGCTCCTGCAAACGAACGCTTCAACCCTGAAGAACGAAATTTGTTCAGCCAAGTGAAACCGGTATACTCATATTTGCTGCCAAGTATCATCAAGATCGGGTGAAAAAATTTTGCTGAGATTCCAGTAAACTCAGAGTTCTGTGGAAGCTCTGCAAACACTTTCAAATGAAAGTATATTTTCCTTGCCTCTGCTTAGGGCTACTTCAACAGGAAACAAAGCATAGAGAGTGCACTGAGAACTAACTGAGTGAGTCAAGTTTCATGCAGCTAGTACCAGCCGCGTTTGAGTTAGAGTTCCAAATGCATGTATCCCTATAGGGGAAAATGAAGTGAAACCTCAAATTTCAAAGTGTTCCTGCAAACGAACTATTCAACCTAGAAGATCTAAATTTGGGCAGCCAAATGCAACCGGTCTACTTATCTTTGCTGTCGAGTAACAAGAAGTTAGGGTGAAAAAATATTTGCTGAGAATCCAGGAAACTCACAGTTCTGTGGAATCACTGCAAATTCTTTCAAATGAAAGTTTCTTTCCCTTTCCTCTGCTTAGGGTTACTTCAACAGAAAACAAAGCATAGAGATCACACTGAGAACTAGTTGAGTGAGTTTCAGTTTCAAGCAGCTAGGTTAAACCGTGTTTGATGTATAATTCCAGATGCATGTATCCCTATAAGGGAAAAGGAAGTGAAACCTAAACATTCAAAAGCGTTCCTGCAAACGAACTTTTCAACCTAGAAGAACGAAATTTGGGTAGCTAATTGCAACCGGTAAACTCATCTTTCCTGACAAGTATCATCAAGATCAGGTGAGTAATTATTTGCAGAGATTCCAGTTAACTTGGAGCTCTGTTGAAGCACTCTAAATGCTTTCTTAGGAAAGCGAATGTTCCTTGCCTCCACTTAGGACCACTTCACCAGGGAACCAATCACAGAGAGCACACCGGGAACTAATTGAGTGAGTCAAGCTTCAAGCAGCTGGCACAAACAGGGTTTGATTTAGAGCTCCAAATGCATGTATTCCTATAGGTTAAAATGATGAGAAACACCCCAAATTCAATGTCTTCCTGAAAGCAAATGTTTCAACGTAGAAGAACGAAATTTTGGCAGCCAAATGCAACTGGTATGCTCATCTTTCTTACCTAGTATCAACAAGACCAAGTGAAAAAATATTCGCTGAAATTCCAGTAAACTTGGGAATTTTGTGGAAGCTCTGCAAACACTTACATAAGAAAGTGTATTTTCCTTGCCTCTGCTTGGGGATACTTCAGCAGGGGACAATGCATAAAGAGCCACTGAGAAGTCATTGAGTGGGCCAAGTTTCAAACAGGTATCACAAACTGTGTTTGATTGAGCATTCCAAATGCATGTATTCCTATAGGGAAAAAAGAAGTTAAACCTGAAAATTCAAAGTGTTCCTGCAAAGGAACTCTTCAACATAAGATGACGAAATTTGGGCTGCCAAGTGCAACTCATCTACTCAGTTTTGCTGCCAAGTATCAACAAGATCGGGTGAAAAAATATCTGCTGAGAGTCCAGTAAACTCTGTTCTGTGGATGCTCTACAAACACTTTCAAATGAAAGTTTATTTTTCTCTGCTCTGCTTCGGTGTACATAAACCGGTAACAAAGCATAGAGAGCACAATGAGAATTCATTCAGTGACTCAATTTTCAAGCAGCTAGCACAAACCGTGTTTGATTTCGATTTCCAAAAGCATGTATCCCTATCGGGGAAAATGTGGTAAAACCTAACTGATCCAAGTCATCCTGCAAAGGCATGATTCAGCCTAGCAGAACAAAATTTGTGCTGCCAAGAGCAACTGGTATACACATTTTTTCTACCAAGTATCAAAGTGTTCGGGTGAATAAACATTTGCTGAGATTCCAGTAAACTCAGAGTTGTGTGCAAGGTTTGCAAATGCTTTCAAATGAAAGTGTATGTTCCTTGCCTCCGCTTAGAGCTACTACCACACGGAACAAAGCATAAAGAGCACAGCGAGAACGAATTGAGTGAGTCAAGTTTGAAGAAGCTAGCACAAACCGTGTTGGATATACAGTTCCAAATGCATGTATCCCCATAAGGGAAAAGGAAGTGAAACTTAAAATTCAAAGTGCTCCTGCAAACGAACGCTTCAACCCTGAAGAACGAAATTTGGGCAGCCAAGTGAAACCGGTATACTCATATTTGCTGCCAAGTATCATCAAGATCGGGTGAAAAAATTTTGCTGAGATTCCAGTAAACTCAGAGTTCTGTGGAAGCTCTGCAAACACTTTCAAATGAAAGTATATTTTCCTTGCCTCTGCTTAGGGCTACTTCAACAGGAAACAAAGCATAGAGAGTGCACTGAGAACTAACTGAGTGAGTCAAGTTTCATGCAGCTAGTACCAACCGCGTTTGAGTTAGAGTTCCAAATGCATGTATCCCTATAGGGGAAAATGAAGTGAAACCTCAAATTTCAAAGTGTTCCTGCAAACGAACTATTCAACCTAGAAGATCTAAATTTGGGCAGCCAAATGCAACCGGTCTACTTATCTTTGCTGTCGAGTAACAACAAGTTAGGGTGAAAAAATATTTGCTGAGAATCCAGGAAACTCACAGTTCTGTGGAATCACTGCAAAGGCTTTCAAATGAAAGTTTCTTTCCCTTGCCTCTGCTTAGGGTTACTTCAACAGAAAACAAAGCATAGAGATCACACTGAGAACTAGTTGAGTGAGTTTCAGTTTCAAGCAGCTAGCGTAAACCGTGTTTGATGTATAATTCCAGATGCATGTATCCCTATAAGGGAAAAGGAAGTGAAAACTAAACATTCAAAAGCGTTCCTGCAAACGAAATTTTCAACCTAGAAGAACGAAATTTGGGTAGCTAAGTGCAACTGGTAAACTCATCTTTCCTGACAAGTATCATCAAGATCAGGTGAGTAATTATTTGCAGAGATTCCAGTTAACTTGGAGCTCTGTTGAAGCTCTGTAAATGCTTTCTTAGGAAAGCGAATGTTCCTTGCCTCCACTTAGGACCACTTCACCAGGGAACCAATCACAGAGAGCACACCGGGAACTAATTGAGTGAGTCAAGCTTCAAGCAGCTGGCACAAACAGTGTTTGATTTAGAGCTCCAAATGCATGTATTCCTATAGGTTAAAATGATGAGAAACCCCCCAAATTCAATGTCTTCCTGAAAGCAAATGTTTCAACGTAGAAGAACGAAATTTTGGCAGCCAAATGCAACTGGTATGCTCATCTTTCTTACCTAGTATCAACAAGATCAAGTGAAAAAATATTCGCTGAAATTCCAGTAAACTTGGGAGTTTTGTGGAAGCTCTGCAAACACTTACATAAGAAAGTGTATTTTCCTTGCCTCTGCTTGGGGATACTTCAGCAGGGGACAATGCATCAAGAGCCACTGAGAAGTCATTGACTGGGCCAAGTTTCAAACAGGTATCACAAACTGTGTTTGATTGAGCATTCCAAATGCATGTATTCCTATAGGGAAAAAAGAAGTTAAACCTGAAAATTCAAAGTGTTCCTGCAAAGGAACTCTTCAACATAAGATGACGAAATTTGGGCTGCCAAGTGCAACTCATCTACTCAGTTTTGCTGCCAAGTATCAACAAGATCGGGTGAAAAAATATCTGCTGAGAGTCCAGTAAACTCTGTTCTGTGGATGCTCTACAAACACTTTCAAATGAAAGTTTATTTTTCTCTGCTCTGCTTCGGTGTACATAAACCGGTAACAAAGCATAGAGAGCACAATGAGAATTCATTCAGTGACTCAATTTTCAAGCAGCTAGCACAAACCGTGTTTGATTTCGATTTCCAAAAGCATGTATCCCTATCGGGGAAAATGTGGTAAAACCTAACTGATCCAAGTCATCCTGCAAAGGAATGATTCAGCCTAGCAGAACAAAATCTGTGCTGCCAAGAGCAACTGGTATACACATTTTTTCTACCAAGTATCAAAGTGTTCGGGTGAATAAACATTTGCTGAGATTCCAGTAAACTCAGAGTTGTGTGCAAGGTTTGCAAATGCTTTCAAATGAAAGTGTATGTTCCTTGCCTCCGCTTAGAGCTACTACCACACGGAACAAAGCATAAAGAGCACAGCGAGAACGAATTGAGTGAGTCAAGTTTGAAGAAGCTAGCACAAACCGTGTTGGATATACAGTTCCAAATGCATGTATCCCCATAAGGGAAAAGGAAGTGAAACTTAAAATTCAAAGTGCTCCTGCAAACGAACGCTTCAACCCTGAAGAACGAAATTTGGGCAGCCAAGTGAAACCGGTATACTCATATTTGCTGCCAAGTATCATCAAGATCGGGTGAAAAAATTTTGCTGAGATTCCAGTAAACTCAGAGTTCTGTGGAAGCTCTGCAAACACTTTCAAATGAAAGTATATTTTCCTTGCCTCTGCTTAGGGCTACTTCAACAGGAAACAAAGCATAGAGAGTGCACTGAGAACTAACTGAGTGAGTCAAGTTTCATGCAGCTAGTACCAACCGCGTTTGAGTTAGAGTTCCAAATGCATGTATCCCTATAGGGGAAAATGAAGTGAAACCTCAAATTTCAAAGTGTTCCTGCAAACGAACTATTCAACCTAGAAGATCTAAATTTGGGCAGCCAAATGCAACCGGTCTACTTATCTTTGCTGTCGAGTAACAACAAGTTAGGGTGAAAAAATATTTGCTGAGAATCCAGGAAACTCACAGTTCTGTGGAATCACTGCAAAGGCTTTCAAATGAAAGTTTCTTTCCCTTGCCTCTGCTTAGGGTTACTTCAACAGAAAACAAAGCATAGAGATCACACTGAGAACTAGTTGAGTGAGTTTCAGTTTCAAGCAGCTAGCGTAAACCGTGTTTGATGTATAATTCCAGATGCATGTATCCCTATAAGGGAAAAGGAAGTGAAAACTAAACATTCAAAAGCGTTCCTGCAAACGAAATTTTCAACCTAGAAGAACGAAATTTGGGTAGCTAAGTGCAACTGGTAAACTCATCTTTCCTGACAAGTATCATCAAGATCAGGTGAGTAATTATTTGCAGAGATTCCAGTTAACTTGGAGCTCTGTTGAAGCTCTGTAAATGCTTTCTTAGGAAAGCGAATGTTCCTTGCCTCCACTTAGGACCACTTCACCAGGGAACCAATCACAGAGAGCACACCGGGAACTAATTGAGTGAGTCAAGCTTCAAGCAGCTGGCACAAACAGTGTTTGATTTAGAGCTCCAAATGCATGTATTCCTATAGGTTAAAATGATGAGAAACCCCCCAAATTCAATGTCTTCCTGAAAGCAAATGTTTCAACGTAGAAGAACGAAATTTTGGCAGCCAAATGCAACTGGTATGCTCATCTTTCTTACCTAGTATCAACAAGATCAAGTGAAAAAATATTCGCTGAAATTCCAGTAAACTTGGGAGTTTTGTGGAAGCTCTGCAAACACTTACATAAGAAAGTGTATTTTCCTTGCCTCTGCTTGGGGATACTTCAGCAGGGGACAATGCATCAAGAGCCACTGAGAAGTCATTGACTGGGCCAAGTTTCAAACAGGTATCACAAACTGTGTTTGATTGAGCATTCCAAATGCATGTATTCCTATAGGGAAAAAAGAAGTTAAACCTGAAAATTCAAAGTGTTCCTGCAAAGGAACTCTTCAACATAAGATGACGAAATTTGGGCTGCCAAGTGCAACTCATCTACTCAGTTTTGCTGCCAAGTATCAACAAGATCGGGTGAAAAAATATCTGCTGAGAGTCCAGTAAACTCTGTTCTGTGGATGCTCTACAAACACTTTCAAATGAAAGTTTATTTTTCTCTGCTCTGCTTCGGTGTACATAAACCGGTAACAAAGCATAGAGAGCACAATGAGAATTCATTCAGTGACTCAATTTTCAAGCAGCTAGCACAAACCGTGTTTGATTTCGATTTCCAAAAGCATGTATCCCTATCGGGGAAAATGTGGTAAAACCTAACTGATCCAAGTCATCCTGCAAAGGAATGATTCAGCCTAGCAGAACAAAATCTGTGCTGCCAAGAGCAACTGGTATACACATTTTTTCTACCAAGTATCAACAAGTTCGGGTGAATAAACATTTGCTGAGATTCCAGTAAACTCAGAGTTCTGTGCAAGCTTTGCAAATGCTTTCAAATGAAAGTGTATGTGCCTTGCCTCCGTTTAGAGCTACTACCACAGGGAAGAAAGCATAGAGAGCACACCGAGAACGAATTGAGTGAGTCAAGTTTGAAGAAGCTAGCACAAACCGTGTTGGATATACAGTTCCAAATGCATGTATCCCCATAAGGGAAAAGGAAGTGAAACTTAAAATTCAAAGTGCTCCTGCAAACGAAAGCTTCAACCCTGAAGAACGAAATTTGGGCAGCCAAGTGAAACCGGTATACTCATCTTTGCTGTCAAGTATCATCAAGATCGGGTGAAAAAATTTTGCTGAGATTCCAGTAAACTCAGAGTTCTGTGGAAGCTCTGCAAACACTTTCAAATGAAAGTATATTTTCCTTGCCTCTGCTTAGGGCTACTTCAACAGGAAACAAAGCATAGAGAGTGCACTGAGAACTAACTGAGTGAGTCAAGTTTCATGCAGCTAGTACCAACCGCGTTTGAGTTAGAGTTCCAAATGCATGTATCCCTATAGGGGAAAATGAAGTGAAACCTCAAATTTCAAAGTGTTCCTGCAAACGAACTATTCAACCTAGAAGATCTAAATTTGGGCAGCCAAATGCAACCGGTCTACTTATCTTTGCTGTCGAGTAACAACAAGTTAGGGTGAAAAAATATTTGCTGAGAATCCAGGAAACTCACAGTTCTGTGGAATCACTGCAAAGGCTTTCAAATGAAAGTTTCTTTCCCTTGCCTCTGCTTAGGGTTACTTCAACAGAAAACAAAGCATAGAGATCACACTGAGAACTAGTTGAGTGAGTTTCAGTTTCAAGCAGCTAGCGTAAACCGTGTTTGATGTATAATTCCAGATGCATGTATCCCTATAAGGGAAAAGGAAGTGAAACCTAAACATTCAAAAGCGTTCCTGCAAACGAACTTTTCAACCTAGAAGAACGAAATTTGCGTAGCTAAGTGCAACTGGTAAACTCATCTTTCCTGACAAGTATCATCAAGATCAGGTGAGTAATTTTTTGCAGAGATTCCAGTTAACTTGGAGCTCTGTTGAAGCACTCTAAATGCTTTCTTAGGAAAGCGAATGTTCCTTGCCTCCACTTAGGACCACTTCACCAGAGAACCAATCACAGAGAGCACACCGGGAACTAATTGAGTGAGTCAAGCTTCAAGCAGCTGGCACAAACAGGGTTTGATTTAGAGCTCCAAATGCATGTATTCCTATAGGTTAAAATGATGAGAAACCCCCCAAATTCAATGTCTTCCTGAAAGCAAATGTTTCAACGTAGAAGAACGAAATTTTGGTTGCCAAATGCAACTGGTATGCTCATCTTTCTTACCTAGTATCAACAAGATCAAGTGAAAAAATATTCGCTGAAATTCCAGTAAACTTGGGAGTTTTGTGGAGGCTCTGCAAACACTTACATAAGAAAGTGTATTTTCCTTGCCTCTGCTTGGGGATACTTCAGCAGGGGACAATGCATAAAGAGCCACTGAGAAGTCATTGAGTGGGCCAAGTTTCAAACAGGTATCACAAACTGTGTTTGATTGAGCATTCCAAATGCATGTATTCCTATAGGGAAAAAAGAAGTTAAACCTGAAAATTCAAAGTGTTCCTGCAAAGGAACTCTTCAACATAAGGTGACGAAATTTGGGCTGCCAAGTGCAACTCATCTACTCAGTTTTGCTGCCAAGTATCAACAAGATCGGGTGAAAAAATATCTGCTGAGAGTCCAGTAAATTCTGTTCTGTGGATGCTCTACAAACACTTTCAAATGAAAGTTTATTTTTCTCTGCTCTGCTTCAGTGTACATAAACCGGTAACAAAGCATAGAGAGCACAATGAGAATTCATTCAGTGAGTCAATTTTCAAGCAGCCAGCACCAACCGTGTTTGATTTCGATTTCCAAAAGCATGTATCCCTATAGGGGAAAATGTGGTAAAACCTAACTGATCCAAGTCGTCCTGCAAAGGAATGATTCAGCCTAGCAGAATAAAATTTGTGCTGCCAAGAGCAACTGGTATACACATTTTTTCTACCAAGTATCAACAAGTTCGGGTGAATAAACATTTGCTGAGATTCCAGTAAACTCAGAGTTCTCTGCAGCTTTGCAAATGCTTTCAAATGAAAGTGT
The DNA here is from genome assembly GCF_047511675.1 of Marmota flaviventris. Classification (NCBI taxonomy): domain Eukaryota; kingdom Metazoa; phylum Chordata; class Mammalia; order Rodentia; family Sciuridae; genus Marmota; species Marmota flaviventris. The sequence continues at coordinate 40,679 of NW_027288135.1, read as the reverse complement.
ATGTTCCTTGCCTCCGCTTAGAGCTACTACCACAGGGAACAAAGCATAGAGAGCACACCGAGAACGAATTGAGTGAGTCAAGTTTGAAGAAGCTAGCACAAACCGTGTTGGATATACAGTTCCAAATGCATGTATCCCCATAAGGGAAAAGGAAGTGAAACTTAAAATTCAAAGTGCTCCTGCAAACGAACGCTTCAACCCTGAAGAACGAAATTTGGGCAGCCAAGTGAAACCGGTATACTCATCTTTGCTGCCAAGTATCATCAAGATCGGGTGAAAAAATTTTGCTGAGATTCCAGTAAACTCAGAGTTCTGTGGAAGCTCTGCAAACACATTCAAATGAAAGTATATTTTCCTTGCCTCTGCTTAGGGCTACTTCAACAGGAAACAAAGATAAGAGAGTGCACTGAGAACTAACTGAGTGAGTCAAGTTTCATGCAGCTAGTACCAGCCGCGTTTGAGTTAGAGTTCCAAATGCATGTATCCCTATAGGGGAAAATGAAGTGAAACCTCAAATTTCAAAGTGTTCCTGCAAACGAACTATTCAACCTAGAAGATCTAAATTTGGGCAGCCAAATGCAACCGGTCTACTTATCTTTGCTGTCGAGTAACAACAAGTTAGGGTGAAAAAATATTTGCTGAGAATCCAGGAAACTCACAGTTCTGTGGAATCACTTCAAAGGCTTTCAAATGAAAGTGTCTTTCCCTTGCCTCTGCTTAGGGTTACTTCAACAGAACACAAAGCATAGAGATCACACTGAGAACTAGTTGAGTGAGTTCCAGTTTCAAGCAGCTAGCGTAAACCGTGTTTGATGTATAATTCCAGATGCATGTATCCCTATAAGGGAAAAGGAAGTGAAACCTAAACATTCAAAAGCGTTCCTGCAAACGAACTTTTCAACCTAGAAGAACGAAATTTGGGTAGCTAAGTGCAACTGGTAAACTCATCTTTCCTGACAAGTATCATCAAGATCAGGTGAGTAATTATTTGCAGAGATTCCAGTGAACTTGGAGCTCTGTTGAATCACTCTAAATGCTTTCTTAGGAAAGCGAATGTTCCTTGCCTCCACTTAGGACCACTTCACCAGGGAACCAATCACAGAGAGCACACTGGGAACTAATTGAGTGAGTCAAGCTTCAAGCAGCTGGCACAAACAGTGTTTGATTTAGAGCTCCAAATGCATGTATTCCTATAGGTTAAAATGATGAGAAACCCCCCAAATTCAATGTCTTCCTGAAAGCAAATGTTTCAACGTAGAAAAACGAAATTTTGGCAGCCAAATGCAACTGGTATGCTCATCTTTCTTACCTAGTATCAACAAGATCAAGTGAAACAATATTCGCTGAAATTCCAGTAAACTTGGGAGTTTTGTGGAAGCTCTGCAAACACTTACATAAGAAAGTGTATTTTCCTTGCCTCTGCTTGGGGATACTTCAGCAGGGGACAATGCATAAAGAGCCACTGAGGAGTCATTGAGTGGGCCAAGTTTCAAACAGGTATCACAAACTGTGTTTGATTGAGCATTCCAAATGCATGTATTCCTATAGGGAAAAAAGAAGTTAAACCTGAAAATTCAAAGTGTTCCTGCAAAGGAACTCTTCAACATAAGATGACGAAATTTGGGCTGCCAAGTGCAATTCATCTACTCAGTTTTGCTGCCAAGTATCAACAAGATCGGGTGAAAAAATATCTGCTGAGAGTCCAGTAAACTCTGTTCTGTGGATGCTCTACAAACACTTTCAAATGAAAGTTTATTTTTCTCTGCTCTGCTTTGGTGTACATAAACCTGTAACAAAGCACAGAGAGCACAATGAGAATTCATTCAGTGAGTCAATTTTCAAGCAGCTAGCACAAACCGTGTTTGATTTCGATTTCCAAAAGCATGTATCCCTATAGGGGAAAATGTGGTAAAACCTAACTGATCCAAGTCATCCTGCAAAGGAATGATTCAGCCTAGCAGAACAAAATTTGTGCTGCCAAGAGCAACTGGTATACACATTTTTTCTACCAAGTATCAACAAGTTCGGGTGAATAAACATTTGCTGAGATTCCAGTAAACTCAGAGTTCTCTGCAGCTTTGCAAATGCTTTCAAATGAAAGTGTATGTTCCTTGCCTCCGCTTAGAGCTACTACCACAGGGAACAAAGCATAGAGAGCACACCGAGAACGAATTGAGTGAGTCAAGTTTGAAGAAGCTAGCACAAACCGTGTTGGATATACAGTTCCAAATGCATGTATCCCCATAAGGGAAAAGGAAGTGAAACTTAAAATTCAAAGTGCTCCTGCAAACGAACGCTTCAACCCTGAAGAACGAAATTTGGGCAGCCAAGTGAAACCGGTATACTCATCTTTGCTGCCAAGTATCATCAAGATCGGGTGAAAAAATTTTGCTGAGATTCCAGTAAACTCAGAGTTCTGTGGAAGCTCTGCAAACACTTTCAAATGAAAGGATATTTTCCTTGCCTCTGCTTAGGGCTACTTCAACAGGAAACAAAGCATAGAGAGTGCACTGAGAACTAACTGAGTGAGTCAAGTTTCATGCAGCTAGTACCAACCACATTTGAGTTAGAGTTCCAAATGCATGTATCCCTATAGGGGAAAATGAAGTGAAACCTCAAATTTCAAAGTGTTCCTGCAAACGAACTATTAGACCTAGAGGATCTAAATTTGGGCAGCCAAATGCAACCGGTCTACTTATCTTTGCTGTCGAGTAACAACAAGTTAGGGTGAAAAAATATTTGCTGAGAATCCAGGAAACTCACAGTTCTTTGGAATCACTGCAAAGGCTTTCAAATGAAAGTTTCTTTCCCTTGCCTCTGCTTAGGGTTACTTCAACAGAAAACAAAGCATAGAGATCACACTGAGAACTAGTTGAGTGAGTTTCAGTTTCAAGCAGCTAGCGTAAACCGTGTTTGATGTATTATTCCAGATGCATATATCCCTATAAGGGGAAAGGAAGTGAAACCTAAACATTCAAAAGCGTTCCTGCAAACGAACTTTTCAACCTAGAAGAACGAAATTTGGGTAGCTAAGTGCAACTGGTAAACTCATCTTTCCTGACAAGTATCATCAAGATCAGGTGAGTAAATATTTGCAGAGATTCCTGTTAACTTGGAGCTCTGTTGAAGCTCTGTAAATGCTTTCTTAGGAAAGCGAATGTTCCTTGCCTCCACTTAGGACCACTTCACCAGGGAACCAATCACAGAGAGCACACCGGGAACTAATTGAGTGAGTCAAGCTTCAAGCAGCTGGCACAAACAGTGTTTGATTTAGAGCTCCAAATGCATGTATTCCTATAGGTTAAAATGATGAGAAACCCCCCAAATTCAATATCTTCCTGAAAGCAAATGTTTCAACGTAGAAGAACGAAATTTTGGCAGCCAAATGCAACTAGTATGCTCATCTTTCTTACCTAGTATCAACAAGATCAAGTGAAAAAATATTCGCTGAAATTCCAGTAAACTTGGGAGTTTGGTGGAAGCTCTGCAAACACCTACATAAGAAAGTGTATTTTCCTTGCCTCTGCTTGGGGATACTTCAGCAGGGGACAATGCTTAAAGTGCCACTGAGAAGTCATTGACTGGGAAAAGTTTCAAACAGGAATCACAAACTGTGTTTGATTGAGCATTCCAAATGCATGTATTCCTATAGGGAAAAAAGAAGGTAAACCTGAAAATTCAAAGTGTTCCTGCAAAGGAACTCTTCAACATAAGATGACGAAATTTGCGCTGCCAAGTGCAACTCATCTACTCAGTTTTGCTGCCAAGTATCAACAAGGTCGGGTGAAAAAATATCTGCTGAGAGTCCAGTAAACTCTGTTCTGTGGATGATCTACAAACACTTTCAAATGAAAGTTTATTTTTCTCTGCTCTGCTTCGGTGTACATAAACCGGTAACAAAGCGTAGAGAGCACAATGAGAATTGATTCAGTGAGTCAATTTTCAAGCAGATAGCACAAACCGTGTTTGATTTCGATTTCCAAAAGCATGTATCCCTACAGGGGAAAAAGTGGTAAAACCTAACTGATCCAAGTCATCCTGCAAAGGAATGATTCAGCATAGCAGAACAAAATTTGTGCTGCCAAGAGCAACTGGTATACACATTTTTTCTACCAAGTATCAAGAAGTTCGGGTGAATAAACATTTGCTGAGATTCCAGTAAACTCAGAGTTCTCTGCAGCTTTGCAAATGCTTTCAAATGAAAGTGTATGCTCCTTGCCTCCGCTTAGAGCTACTACCACAGGGAACAAAGCATAGAGACCACACCGAGAACGAATTGAGTGAGTCAAGTTTGAAGAAGCTAGCACAAACCGTGTTGGATATACAGTTCCAAATGCATGTATCCCCATAAGGGAAAAGGAAGTGAAACTTAAAATTCAAAGTGCTCTTGAAAACGAACGCTTCAACCCTGAAGAATGAAATTTGGGCAGCCAAGTGAAACCGGTATACTCATCTTTGCTGCCAAGTATCATCAAGATCGGGTGAAAAAATTTTGCTGAGATTCCAGTAAACTCAGAGTTCTGTGGAAGCTCTGCAAACACTTTCAAATGAAAGTATATTTTCCTTGCCTCTGCTTAGGGCTACTTCAACAGGAAACAAAGCATAGAGAGTGCACTGAGAAATAACTGAGTGAGTCAAGTTTCATGCAGCTAGTACCAACCGCGTTTGAGTTAGAGTTCCAAATGCATGTATCCCTATAGGGGAAAATGAAGTGAAACCTCAAATTTCAAAGTGTTCCTGCAAACGAACTATTCAACCTAGAAGATCTAAATTTGGGCAGCCAAATGCAACCGGTCTACTTATCTTTGCTGTCGAGTAACAACAAGTTAGGGTGAAAAAATATTTGCTGAGAATCCAGGAAACTCACAGTTCTGTGGAATCACTGGAAAGGCTTTCAAATGAAAGTTTCTTTCCCTTGCCTCTGCTTAGGGTTACTTCAACAGAAAACAAAGCATAGAGATCATACTGAGAACTAGTTGAGTGAGGTTCAGTTTCAAGCAGCTAGCGTAAACCGTGTTTGATGTATAATTCCAGATGCATGTATCGCTATAAGGGAAAATGAAGTGAAACCTAAACATTCAAATGCGTTCCTGCAAACGAACTTTTCAACCTAGAAGAACGAAATTTGGGTAGCTAAGTGCAACTGGTAAACTCATCTTTCCTGACAAGTATCATCAAGATCAGGTGAGTAATTATTTGCAGAGATTCCAGTTAACTTGGAGCTCTGTTGAAGCACTGTAAATGCTTTCTTAGGAAAGCGAATGTTCCTTGCCTCCACTTAGGACCACTTCACCAAGGAACCAATCACAGAGAGCACACCGGGAACTAATTGAGTGAGTCAAGCTTCAAGCAGCTGGCACAAACAGTGTTTGATTTAGAGCTCCAAATGCATGTATTCCTATAGGTTAAAATGATGAGAAACCCCCCAAATTCAATGTCTTCCTGAAAGCAAATGTTTCAACGTAGAAGAACGAAATTTTGGCAGCCAAATGCAACTGGTATGCTCATCTTTCTTACCTAGTATCAACAAGATCAAGTGAAAAAATATTCACTGAAATTCCAGTAAACTTGGGAGTTTTGTGGAAGCTCTGCAAACACTTACATAAGAAAGTGTATTTTCCTTGCCTCTGCTTGGGGATACTTCAGCAGGGGACAATGCATAAAGAGCCACTGAGAAGTCATTGAGTGGGCCAAGTTTCAAACAGGTATCACAAACTGTGTTTGATTGAGCATTCCAAATGCATGTATTCCTATAGGGAAATAAGAAGTTAAACCTGAAAATTCAAAGTGTTCCTGCAAAGGAACTCTTCAACATAAGATGACGAAATTTGGGCTGCCAAGTGCAATTCATCTACTCAGTTTTGCTGCCAAGTATCAACAAGATCGGGTGAAAAAATATCTGCTTAGAGTACAGTAAACTCTGTTCTGTGGATGCTCTACAAACACTTTCAAATGAAAGTTTATTTTTCTCTGCTCTGCTTCGGTGTACATAAACCGGTAACAAAGCATAGAGAGCACAATGAGAATTCATTCAGTGAGTCAATTTTCAAGCAGCTAGCACAAACCGTGTTTGATTTCGATTTCCAAAAGCATGTATCCCTATAGGGGAAAATGTAGTAAAACCTAACTAATCCAAGTCATCCTGCAAAGGAATGATTCAGCCTAGCAGAACAAAATTTGTGCTGCCAAGAGCAACTGGTATACACATTTTTTCTACCAAGTATCAACAATTTCGGGTGAATAAACATTTGCTGCGATTCCAGTAAACTCAGAGTTCTCTGCAGCTTTGCAAATGCTTTCAAATGAAAGTGTATGTTCCTTGCCTCCGCTTAGAGCTACTACCACAGGGAACAAAGCATAGAGAGCACACCGAGAACGAATTGAGTGAGTCAAGTTTGAAGAAGCTAGCACAAACCGTGTTGGATATACAGTTCCAAATGCATGTATCCCCATAAGGGAAAAGGAAGTGAAACTTACAATTCAAAGTGCTCCTGCAAACGAACGCTTCAACCCTGAAGAACGACATTTGGGCAGCCAAGTGAAACCGGTATACTCATCTTTGCTGCCAAGTATCATCAAGATCGGGTGAAAAAATTTTGCTGAGATTCCAGTAAACTCAGAGTTCTGTGGAAGCTCTGCAAACACTTTCAAATGAAAGTATATTTTCCTTGCCTCTGCTTAGGGCTACTTCAACAGGAAACAAAGCATAGAGAGTGCACTGAGAACTAACTGAGTGAGTCAAGTTTCATGCAGCTAGTACCAACCGCTTTTGAGTTAGGGTTCCAAATGCATGTATCCCTATAGGGGAAAATGAAGTGAAACCTCAAATTTCAAAGTGTTCCTGCAAACGAACTATTCAACCTAGAAGATCTAAATTTGGGCAGCCAAATGCAACCAGTCTACTTATCTTTGCTGTCGAGTAACAAGAAGTTAGGTTGAAAAAATATTTGCTGAGAATCCAGGAAACTCACAGTTCTGTGGAATCACTGCAAAGGCTTTCAAATGAAATTTTCTTTCCCTTGCCTCTGCTTAGGGTTACTTCAACAGAAAACAAAGCATAGAGATCACACTGAAAACTAGTTGAGTGAGTTTCAGTTTCAAGCAGCTAGCGTAAAGTGTGTTTGATGTATAATTCCAGATGCATGTATCCCTATAAGGGAAAAGGAAGTGAAACCTAAACATTCAAAAGCGTTCCTGCAAACGAACTTTTCAACCTAGAAGAACGAAATTTGGGTAGCTAAGTGCAACTGGTAAACTCATCTTTCCTGACAAGTATCATCAAGATCAGGTGAGTAATTATTTGCAGAGATTCCAGTTACCTTGGATCTCTGTTGAAGCACTCTAAATGCTTTCTTAGGAAAGCGAATGTTCCTTGCCTCCACTTAGGACCACTTCACCAGGGAACCAATCACAGAGACCACACCGGGAACTAATTGAGTGAGTCAAGCTTCAAGCAGCTGGCACAAACAGTGTTTGATTTAGAGCTCCAAATGCATGTATTCCTATAGGTTAACATGATGAGAAACCCCCCAAATTCAATGTCTTCCTGAAAGCAAATGTTTCAACGTAGAAGAACGAAATTTTGGCAGCCAAATGCAACTGGTATGCTCATCTTTCTTACCTAGTATCAACAAGATCAAGTGAAAAAATATTTGCTGAAATTCCAGTAAACTTGGGAGTTTGTGGAAGCTCTGCAAACACTTACATAAGAAAGTGTATTTTCCTTGCCTCTGCTTGGGGATACTTCAGCAGGGGACAATGCATAAAGAGCCACTGAGAAGTCATTGAGTGGGCCAAGTTTCAAACAGGTATCACAAACTGTGTTTGATTGAGCATTCCAAATGCATGTATTCCTATAGGGAAAAAAGAAGTTAAACCTGAAAATTCAAAGTGTTCCTGCAAAGGAACTCTTCAACATAAGATGACGAAATTTGGGCTGCCAAGTGCAATTCATCTACTCAGTTTTGCTGCCAAGTATCAACAAGATCGGGTGAAAAAATATCTGCTGAGAGTCCAGTAAACTCTGTTCTGTGGAAGCTCTACAAACCCTTTCAAACGAAAGTTTATTTTTCTCTGCTCTGCTTCGGTGTACATAAACCGGTAACAAAGCATAGAGAGCACAATGAGAATTCATTCAGTGAGTCAATTTTCAAGCAGCTAGCACAAACCGTGTTTGATTTCGATTTCCAAAAGCATGTATCCCTATAGGGGAAAATGTAGTAAAACCTAACTAATCCAATTCATCCTGCAAAGGAATGATTCAGCCTAGCAGAACAAAATTTGTGCTGCCAAGAGCAACTGGTATACACATTTTTTCTACCAAGTATCAACAAGTTCGGGTGAATAAACATTCGCTGAGATTCCAGTAAACTCAGAGTTCTCTGCAGCTTTGCAAATGCTTTCAAATGAAAGTATATGTTCCTTGCCTCCACTTAGAGCTACTACCACAGGGAACAAAGCATAGAGAGCACACCGAGAACGAATTGAGTGAGTCAAGTTTGAAGAAGCTAGCACAAACCGTGTTGGATATACAGTTCCAAAAGCATGTATCCCCATAAGGGAAAAGGAAGTGAAACTTAAAATTCAAAGTGCTCCTGCAAACGAACGCTTCAACCCTGAAGAACGAAATATGGGCAGCCAAGTGAAACCGGTATACTCATCTTTGCTGCCACGTATCATCAAGATCGGGTGAAAAAATTTTGCTGAGATTCCAGTAAACTCAGAGTTCTGTGGAAGCTCTGCAAACACTATCAAATGAAAGTATATTTTCCTTGCCTCTGCTTAGGGCTACTTCAACAGGAAACAAAGCATAGAGAGTGCACTGAGAACTAACTGAGTGTGTCAAGTTTCATGCAGCTAGTACCAACCGCGTTTGATTTAGAGTTCCAAATGCCTGTATCCCTATAGGGGAAAATGAAGTGAAACCTCAAATTTCAAAGTGTTCCTGCAAACGAACTATTCAACCTAGAAGATCTAAATTTGGGCAGCCAAATTTAACCGGTCTACTTATCTTTGCTGTCGAGTAACAACAAGTTAGGGTGAAAAAATATTTGCTGAGAATCCAGGAAACTCACAGTTCTGTGGAATCACTGCAAAGGCTTTCAAATGAAAGTTTCTTTCCCTTGCCTCTGCTTAGGGTTACTTCAACAGAAAACAAAGCATAGAGATCACACTGAGAACTGGTTGAGTGAGTTTCAGTTTCAAGCAGCTAGCATAAACCGTGTTTTGATGTATAATTCCAGATGCATGTATCCCTATAAGGGAAAAGGAAGTGAAACCTAAACATTCAAAAGCGTTCCTGCAAACGAACTTTTCAACCTAGAAGAACGAAATTTGGGTAGCTAAGTGCAACTGGTAAACTCATCTTTCCTGACAAGTATCATCAAGATCAGGTGAGTAAATATTTGCAGTGATTCCAGTTAACTTGGAGCTCTGTTGAAGCTCTGTAAATGCTTTCTTAGGAAAGCGAATGTTCCTTGCCTCCACTTAGGACCACTTCAAGAGGGAACCAATCACAGAGAGCACACCGGGAACTAATTGAGTGAGTCAAGCTTCAAGCAGCTGGCACAAACAGTGTTTGATTTAGAGCTCCAAATGCATGTATTCCTATAGGTTAAAATGATGAGAAACCCCCCAAATTCAATGTCTTCCTGAAAGCAAATGTTTCAACGTAGAAGAACGAAATTTTGGCAGCCAAATGCAACTGGTATGCTCATCTTTCTTACCTAGTATCAACAAGATCAAGTGAAAAAATATTCGCTGAAATTCCAGTAAACTTGGCAGTTTTGTGGAAGCTCTGCAAACACTTACATAAGAAAGTGTATTTTCCTTGCCTCTGCTTGGGGATACTTCAGCAGGGGACAATGCATAAAGAGCCACTGAGAAGTCATTGAGTGGGCCAAGTTTCAAACAGGTATCACAAACTGTGTTTGATTGAGCATTCCAAATGCATGTATTCCTATAGGGAAAAAAGAAGTTAAACCTGAAAATTCAAAGTGTTCCTGCAAAGGAACTCTTCAACATAAGATGACGAAATTTGGGCTGCCAAGTGCAATTCATCTACTCAGTTTTGCTGCCAAGTATCAACAAGATCGGGTGAAAAAATATCTGCTGAGAGTCCAGTAAACTCTGTTCTGTGGATGCTCTACAAACACTTTCAAATGAAAGTTTATTTTTTATGCTCTGCTTCGGTTTACATAAACCGGTAACAAAGCATAGAGAGCACAATGAGAATTCATTCAGTGAGTCAATTTTCAAGCAGCTAGCACAAACCGTGTTTGATTTCGATTTCCAAAAGCATGTATCCCTATAGGGAAAATGTGGTAAAACCTAACTGATCCAAGTCATCCTGCAAAGGAATGATTCAGCCTAGCAGAACAAAATTTGTGCTGCCAAGAGCAACTGGTATACCCATTTTTTCTACCAAGTATCAACAAGTTCGGGTGAATAAACATTTGCTGAGATTCCAGTAAACTCAGAGTTCTGTGCAAGCTTTGCAAATGCTTTCAAATGAAAGTGTATGATCCTTGCCTCCGCTTAGAGCTACTACCACAGGGAACAAAGCATAGAGAGCACACCGAGAATGAAATGAGTGAGTCAAGTTTGAAGAAGCTAGCACAAACCGTGTTGGATATACAGTTCCAAATGCATGTATCCCCATAAGGGAAAAGGAAGTGAAACTTAAAATTCAAAGTACTCCTGCAAACGAACGCTTCAACACTGAAGAACGAAATTTGGGCAGCAAAGTGAAACCGGTATACTCATCTTTGCTGCCAAGTATCATCAAGATCGGGTGAAAAAATTTTGCTGAGATTCCAGTAAACTCAGAGTTCTGTTGAAGCTCTGCAAACACTTTCAAATGAAAGTATATTTTCCTTGCCTCTGCTTAGGGCTACTTCAACAGGAAACAAAGCATAGAGAGTGCACTGAGAACTAACTGAGTGAGTCAAGTTTCATGCAGCTAGTACCAACCGCGTTTGAGTTAGAGTTCCAAATGCATGTATCCCTATAGGGGAAAATGAAGTGAAACCTCAAATTTCAAAGTGTTCCTGCAAACGAACTATTCAACCTAGAAGATCTAAATTTGGGCAGCCAAATTCAACCGGTCTACTTATCTTTGCTGTCGAGTAACAACAAGTTAGGGTGAAAAAATATTTGCTGAGAATCCAGGAAACTCACAGTTCTGTGGAATCACTGCAAAGGCTTTCAAATGAAAGTTTCTTTCCCTTGCCTCTGTTTAGGGTTACTTCAACAGAAAACAAAGCATAGAGATCACACTGAGAACTAGTTGAGTGATTTTCAGTTTCAAGCAGCTAGCGTAAACCGTGTTTGATGTATAATTCCAGATGCATGTATCCCTATAAGGGAAAAGGAAGTGAAAACTAAACATTCAAAAGCGTTCCTGCAAATGAACTTTTCAACCTAGAAGAACGACATTTGGGTAGCTAAGTGCAACTGGTAAACTCATCTTTCCTGACAAGTATCATCAAGATCAGGTGAGTAAATATTTGCAGAGATTCCAGTTAACTTGGAGCTCTGTTGAAGCTCTGTAAAGGCTTTCTTAGGAAAGCGAATGTTCCTTGCCTCCACTTAGGACCACTTCACCAGGGAACCAATCACAGAGAGCACACCGGGAACTAATTGAGTGAGTCAAGCTTCAAGCAGCTGGCACAAACAGTGTTTGATTTAGAGCTCCAAATGCATGTATTCCTATAGGTTAAAATGATGAGAAACCCCCCAAATTCAATGTCTTCCTGAAAGCAAATGTTTCAACGTAGAAAAACGAAATTTTGGCAGCCAAATGCAACTGGTATGCTCATCTTTCTTACCTAGTATCAACAAGATCAAGTGAAACAATATTCGCTGAAATTCCAGTAAACTTGGGAGTTTTGTGGAAGCTCTGCAAACACTTACATAAGAAAGTGTATTTTCCTTGCCTCTGCTTGGGGATACTTCAGCAGGGGACAATGCATAAAGAGCCACTGAGAAGTCATTGAGTGGGCCAAGTTTCAAACAGGTATCACAAACTGTGTTTGATTGAGCATTCCAAATGCATGTATTCCTATAGGGAAAAAAGAAGGTAAACCTGAAAATTCAAAGTGTTCCTGCAAAGGAACTCTTCAACATAAGATGACGAAATTTGGGCTGCCAAGTGCAACTCATCTATTCAGTTTTGCTGCCAAGTGTCAACAAGATCTGGTGAAAAAATATCTGCTGAGAGTCCAGTAAACTCTGTTCTGTGGATGCTCTACAAACACTTTCAAATGAAAGTTTATTTTTCTCTGCTCTGCTTCGGTGTACATAAACCGGTAACAAAGCATAGAGAGCACAATGAGAATTCATTCAGTGAGTCAATTTTCAAGCAGCTAGCACAAACCGTGTTTGATTTCGATTTCCAAAAGCATGTATCCCTATAGGGGAAAAAGTAGTAAAACCTAAATAATCCAAGTCATCCTGCAAAGGAATGATTCAGCCTAGCAGAACAAAATTTGTGCTGCCAAGAGCAACTGGTATACACATTTTTTCTACCAAGTATCAACAAGATCGGGTGAATAAACATTTGCTGAGATTCCAGTAAACTCAGAGTTCTCTGCAGCTTTGCAAATGCTTTCAAATTAATGTGTATGTTCCTTGCCTCCGCTTAGAGCTACTACCACAGGGAACAAAGCATAGAGAGCACACCGAGAACGAATTGAGTGAGTCAAGTTTGAAGAAGCTAGCACAAACCGTGTTGGATATACAGTTCCAAATGTATGTATCCCCATAAGGGAAAAGGAAGTGAATCTTAAAATTCAAAGTGCTCCTGCAAACGAACGCTTCAACCCTGAAGAACGAAATTTGGGCAGCCTAGTGAAACCGGTATACTCATCTTTGCTGCCAAGTATCATCAAGATCGGGTGAAAAAATTTTGCTGAGATTAGAGTAAACTCAGAGTTCTGTGGAAGCTCTGCAAACACTTTCAAATGAAAGTATATTTTCCTTGCCTCTGCTTAGGGCTACTTCAACAGGAAACAAAGCAAAGAGAGTGCACTGAGAACTAACTGAGTGAGTCAAGTTTCATGCAGCTAGTACCAGCCGCGTTTGAGTTAGAGTTCCAAATGCATGTATCCCTATAGGGGAAAATGAAGTGAAACCTCAAATTTCAAAGTGTTCCTGCAAACGAACTATTCAACCTAGAAGATCTAAATTTGGGCAGCCAAATGCAACCGGTCTACTTATCTTTGCTGTCGAGTAACAACAAGTTAGGGTGAAAAAATATTTGCTGAGAATCCAGGAAACTCACAGTTCTGTGGAATCACTGCAAAGGCTTTCAAATGAAAGTTTCTTTCCCTTGCCTCTGCTTAGGGTTACTTCAACAGAAAACAAAGCATAGAGATCACACTGAGAACTAGTTGAGTGAGTTTCAGTTTCAAGCAGCTAGCGTAAACCGTGTTTGATGTATAATTCCAGATGCATGTATCCCTATAAGGGAAAAGGAAGTGAAACCTAAACATTCAAAAGCGTTCCTGCAAACGAACTTTTCAACCTAGAAGAACGACATTTGGGTAGCTAAGTGCAACTGGTAAACTCATCTTTCCTGACAAGTATCATCAAGATCAGGTGAGTAAATATTTGCAGAGATTCCAGTTAACTTGGAGCTCTGTTGAAGCTCTGTAAATGCTTTCTTAGGAAAGCGAATGTTCCTTGCCTCCACTTAGGACCACTTCACCAGGGAACCAATCACAGAGAGCACACCGGGAACTAATTGAGTGAGTCAAGCTTCAAGCTGCTGGCACAAACAGTGTTTGATTTAGAGCTTCAAAATGCATGTATTCCTATAGGTTAAAATGATGAGAAACCCCCCAAATTCAATGTCTTCCTGAAAGCAAATGTTTCAACGTAGAAGAACGAAATTTTGGCAGCCAAATGCAACTGGTATGCTCATCTTTCTTACCTAGTATCAACAAGATCAAGTGAAAAAATATTCGCTGAAATTCCAGTAAACTTGGGAGTTTTGTGGAAGCTCTGCAAACACCTACATAAGAAAGTGTATTTTCCTTGCCTCTGCTTGGGGATACTTCAGCAGGGGACAATGCATAAAGAGCCACTGAGAAGTCATTGAGTGGGCCAAGTTTCAACAGGTATCACAAACTGTGTTTGATTGAGCATTCCAAATGCATGTATTCCTATAGGGAAAAAAGAAGTTAAACCTGAAAATTCAAAGTGTTCCTGCAAAGGAACTCTTCAACATAAGATGACGAAATTTGGGCTGCCAAGTGCAATTCATCTACTCAGTTTTGCTGCCAAGTATCAACAAGTTCGGGTGAAAAAATATCTGCTGAGAGTCCAGTAAACTCTGTTCTGTGGATGCTCTACAAACACTTTCAAATGAAAGTTTATTTTTCTCTGCTCTGCTTCGGTGTACATAAACCGGTAACAAAGCATAGAGAGCACAATGAGAATTCATTCAGTGAGTCAATTTTCAAGCAGCTAGCACAAACCGTGTTTGATTTCGATTTCCAAAAGCATGTGTCCCTATAGGGGAAAATGTAGTAAAACCTAACTAATCCAAGTCATCCTGCAAAGGAATGATTCAGCCTAGCAGAACAAAATTTTGTGCTGCCAAGAGCAACTGGTATACACATTTTTTCTACCAAGTATCAACAAGTTCGGGTGAATAAACATTTGCTGAGATTCCAGTAAACTCAGAGTTCTCTGCAGCTTTGCAAATGCTTTCAAATGAAAGTGTATGTTCCTTGCCTCCGCTTAGAGCTACTACCACAGGGAACAAAGCATAGAGAGCACACCGAGAACGAATAGTGTGAGTCAAGTTTGAAGAAGCTAGCACAAACCGTGTTGGATATACAGTTCCAAATGCATGTATCCCCATAAGGGAAAAGGAAGTGAAACTTAAAATTCAAAGTGCTCCTGCAAACGAACGCTTCAACCCTGAAGAACGAAATTTGGGCAGCCAAGTGAAACCGGTATACTCATCTTTGCTGCCAAGTATCATCAAGATCGGGTGAAAAAATTTTGCTGAGATTCCAGTAAACTCAGAGTTCTGTGGAAGCTCGGCAAACACTATCAAATGAAAGTATATTTTCCTTTCCTCTGCTTAGGGCTACTTCAACAGGAAACCAAGCATAGAGTGTGCACTGAGAACTAACTGAGTGTGTCAAATTTCATGCAGCTAGTACCAACCGCGTTTGAGTTAGAGTTCCAAATGCCTGTATCCATATAGGGGAAAATGAAGTGAAACCTCAAATTTCAAAGTGTTCCTGCAAACGAACTATTCAACCTAGAAGATCTAAATTTGGGCAGCCAAATGCAACCGGTCTACTTATCTTTGCTGTCGAATAACAACAAGTTAGGGTGAAAAAATATTTGCTGAGAATCCAGGAAACTCACAGTTCTGTGGAGTCACTGCAAAGGCTTTCAAATGAAAGTTTCTTTCCCTTGCCTCTGCTTCGGGTTACTTCAACAGAAAACAAAGCATAGAGATCACACTGAGAACTAGTTGAGTGAGTTTCAGTTTCAAGCAGCTAGCGTAAACCGTGTTTGATGTATAATTCCAGATGCATGTATCCCTATAAGGGAAAAGGAAGTGAAACCTAAACATTCAAAAGCGTTCCTGCAAACGAACTTTTCAACCTAGAAGAACGACATTTGGGTAGTTAAGTGCAACTGGTAAACTCATCTTTCCTGACAAGTATCATCAAGATCAGGTGAGTAATTATTTGCAGAGATTCCAGTTAACTTGGAGCTCTGTTGAAGCACTGTAAATGCTTTCTTAGGAAAGCGAATGTTCCTTGCCTCCACTTAGGACCACTTCACCAGGGAACCAATCACAGAGAGCACACTGGGAACTAATTGAGTCAAGCTTCAAGCAGCTGGCACAAACAGTGTTTGATTTAGAGCTCCAAATGCATGTATTCCTATAGGTTAAAATGATGAGAAACCCCCCAAATTCAATGTCTTCCTGAAAGCAAATGTTTCAACGTAGAAGAACGAAATTTTGGCAGCCAAATGCAACTGGTATGCTCATCTTTCTTACCTAGTATCAACAAGATCAAGTGAAAAAATATTCGCTGAAATTCCAGTAAACTTGGGAGTTTTGTGGAAGCTCTGCAAACACTTACATAAGAAAGTGTATTTTCCTTGCCTCTGCTTGGGGATACTTCAGCAGGGGACAATGCATAAAGAGCCACTGAGAAGTCATTGAGTGGGCCAAGTTTCAAACAGGTATCACAAACTGTGTTTGATTGAGCATTCCAAATGCATGTATTCCTATAGGGAAAAAAGAAGTTAAACCTGAAAATTCAAAGTGTTCCTGCAAAGGAACTCTTCAACATAAGATGACGAAATTTGGGCTGCCAAGTGCAATTCATCTACTCAGTTTTGCTGCCAAGTATCAACAAGATCGGGTGAAAAAAATATCTGCTGAGAGTCCAGTAAACTCTGTTCTGTGGATGCTCTACAAACACTTTCAAATGAAAGTTTATTTTTCTCTGCTCTGCTTCGGTGTACATAAACCGGTAACAAAGCATAGAGAGAACAATGAGAATTCATTCAGTGAGTCAATTTTCAAGCAGCTAGCACAAACCGTGTTTGATTTCGATTTCCAAAGCATGTATCCCTATAGGGAAAAATGTAGTAAACCCTTACTGATCCAAGTCATCCTGCAAAGGAATGATTCAGCCTAGCAGAACAAAATTTGTGCTGCCAAGAGCAACTGGTATACACATTTTTTCTACCAAGTATCAACAAGTTTGGGTGAATAAACATTTGCTGAGATTCCAGTAAACTCAGAGTTCTCTGCAGCTTTGCAAAGGCTTTCAAATGAAAGTGTATGTTCCTTGCCTCCGCTTAGAGCTACTACCACAGGGAACAAAGCATAGAGAGCACACCGAGAACGAATTGAGTGAGTCAAGTTTGAAGAAGCTAGCACAAACCGTGTTGGATATACAGTTCCAAATGCATGTATCCCCATAAGGGAAAAGGAAGTGAAACTTAAAATTCAAAGTGCTCCTGCAAACGAACGCTTCAACCCTGAAGAACGAAATTTGGGCAGCCAAGTGAAACCGGAATACTCATCTTTGCTGCCAAGTATCATCAAGATCGGGTGAAAAATTTTTGCAGAGATTCCAGTAAACTCAGAGTTCTGTGGAAGCTCTGCAAACACTTTCAAATGAAAGTATATTTTCCTTGCCTCTGCTTAGGGCTACTTCAACAGGAAACAAAGCATAGAGAGAGCACTGAGAACTAACTGAGTGAGTCAAGTTTCATGCAGCTAGTACCAACCGCGTTTGAGTTAGAGTTCCAAATGCATGTATCCCTATAGGGGAAAATGAAGTGAAACCTCAAATTTCAAAGTGTTCCTGCAAACGAACTATTCAACCTAGAAGATCTAAATTTGGGCAGCCAAATACAACCGGTCTACTTATCTTTGCTGTCAAGTAACAAGAAGTTAGGGTGAAAAAATATTTGCTGAGAATCCAGGAAACTCACAGTTCTGTGGAATCACTGCAAAGGCTTTCAAATGAAAGTTTCTTTCCCTTGCATCTGCTTAGGGTTACTTCAACAGAAAACAAAGCATAGAGATCACACTGAGAACTAGTTGAGTGAGTTTCAGTTTCAAGCAGCTAGCGTAAACCGTGTTTGATGTATAATTCCAGATGCATGTATCCCTATAAGGGAAAAGGAAGTGAAACCTAAACATTCAAAAGCGTTCCTGCAAACGAACTTTTCAACCTAGAAGAACGAAATTTGGGTAGCTAAGTGCAACTGGTAAACTCATCTTTCCTGACAAGTATCATCAAGATCAGGTGAGTAATTATTTGCAGAGATTCCAGTTAACTTGGAGCTCTGTTGAAGCACTGTAAATGCTTTCTTAGGAAAGCGAATGTTCCTTGCCTCCACTTAGGACCACTTCACCAGGGAACCAATCACAGAGAGCACACCGGGATCTAATTGAGTGAGTCAAGCTTCAAGCAGCTGGCACAAACAGTGTTTGATTTAGAGCTCTAAATGCATGTATTCCTATAGGTTAAAATGATGAGAAACCCCCAAATTCAATGTCTTCCTGAAAGCAAATGTTTCAACGTAGAAGAACGAAATTTTGGCAGCCAAATGCAACTGGTATGCTCATCTTTCTTACCTAGTATCAACAAGATCAAGTGAAAAAATATTCGCTGAAATTCCAGTAAACTTGGGAGTTTTGTGGAAGCTCTGCAAACACTTACATAAGAAAGTGTATTTTCCTTGCCTCTGCTTGGGGATACTTCAGCAGGGGACAATGCATAAAGAGCCACTGAGAAGTCATTGAGTGGGCCAAGTTTCAAACAGGTATCACAAACTGTGTTTGATTGAGCATTCCAAATGCATGTATTCCTATAGGGAAAAAAGAAGTTAAACCTGAAAATTCAAAGTGTTCCTGCAAAGGAACTCTTCAACATAAGATGACGAAATTTGGGCTGCCAAGTGCAATTCATCTACTCAGTTTTGCTGCCAAGTATCAACAAGATCGGGTGAAAAAATATCTGCTGAGAGTCCAGTAAACTCTGTTCTGTGGATGCTCTACAAACACTTTCAAATGAAAGTTTATTTTTTATGCTCTGCTTCGGTTTACATAACCGGTAACAAAGCATAGAGAGCACAATGAGAATTCATTCAGTGAGTCAATTTTCAAGCAGCTAGCACAAACCGTGTTTGATTTCGATTTCCAAAAGCATGTATCCCTATAGGGGAAAATGTAGTAAAACCTAACTAATCCAAGTCATCCTGCAAAGGAATGATTCAGCCTAGCAGAACAAAATTTGTGCTGCCAAGAGCAACTGGTATACACATTTTTTCTACCAAGTATCAACAAGTTCGGGTGAATAAACATTTTCTGAGATTCCAGTAAACTCAGCGTTATCTGCAGCTTTGCAAATGCTTTCAAATGAAAGTGTATGATCCTTGCCTCCGCTTAGAGCTACTACCACAGGGAACAAAGCATAGAGAGCACACCGAGAACGAATTGAGTGAGTCAAGTTTGAAGAAGCTAGCACAAACCGTGTTGGATATACAGTTCCAAATGCATGTATCCCCATAAGGGAAAAGGAAGTGAAACTTACAATTCAAAGTGCTCCTGCAAACGAACGCTTCAACCCTGAAGAACGAAATTTGGGCAGCCAAGTGAAACCGGTATACTCATCTTTGCTGCCAAGTATCATCAAGATCGGGTGAAAAAATTTTGCTGAGATTCCAGTAAACTCATAGTTCTGTTGAAGCTCTGCAAACACTTTCAAATGAAAGTATATTTTCCTTGCCTCTGCTTAGGGCTACTTCAACAGGAAACAAAGCATAGAGAGTGCACTGAGAACTAACTGAGTGAGTCAAGTTTCATGCAGCTAGTACAAACCGCGTTTGAGTTAGAGTTCCAAATGCATGTATCCCTATAGGGGAAAATGAAGTGAAACCTCAAATTTCAAAGTGTTCCTGCAAACGAACTATTCAACCTAGAAGATCTAAATTTGGGCAGCCAAATGCAACCGGTCTACTTATCTTTGCTGTCGAGTAACAACAAGTTAGGGTGAAAAAATATTTGCTGAGAATCCAGGAAACTCACAGTTCTGTGGAATCACTGCAAAGGCTTTCAAATGAAAGTTTCTTTCCCTTGCCTCTGCTTAGGGTTACTTCAACAGAAAACAAAGCATAGAGATCACACTGAGAACTAGTTGAGTGAGTTCCAGTTTCAAGCAGCTAGCGTAAACCGTGTTTGATGTATAATTCCAGATGCATGTATCCCTATAAGGGAAAAGGAAGTGAAACCTAAACATTCCAAAGCGTTCCTGCAAACGAACTTTTCAACTAGAAGAACGAAATTTGGGTAGCTAAGTGCAACTGGTAAACTCATCTTTCCTGACAAGTATCATCAAGATCAGGTGAGTAATTATTTGCAGAGATTCCAGTTAACTTGGAGCTCTGTTGAAGCACTCTAAATGCTTTCTTAGGAAAGCGAATGTTCCTTGCCTCCACTTAGGACCACTTCACCAGGGAACCAATCACAGTGAGCACACTGGGAACTAATTTAGTGAGTCAAGCTTCAAGCAGCTGGCACAAACAGTGTTTGATTTAGAGCTCCAAATGCATGTATTCATGTAGGTTAAAATGATGAGAAACCCCCCAAATTCAATGTCTTCCTGAAAGCAAATGTTTCAACGTAGAAGAACGAAATTTGGCAGCCAAATGCAACTGGTATGCTCATCTTTCTTACCTAGTATCAACAAGATCAAGTGAAAAAATATTCGCTGAAATTCCAGTAAACTTGGGAGTTTTGTGGAAGCTCTGCAAACACTTACATAAGAAAGTGTATTTTCCTTGCCTCTGCTTGGGGATACGTCAGCAGGGGACAATGCATAAAGAGCCACTGAGAATTCATTGAGTGGGCCAAGTTTCAAACAGGTATCACAAACTGTGTTTGATTGACCATTCCAAATGCATGTATTCCTATAGGGAAAAAAGAAGTTAACCTGAAAATTCAAAGTGTTCCTGCAAAGGAACTCTTCAACATAAGATGACGAAATTTGGGCTGCCAAGTGCAATTCATCTCCTCAGTTTTGCTGCCAAGTATCAACAAGATCGGTGAAAAAATATCTGCTGAGAGTCCAGTAAACTCTGTTCTGTGGATGCTCTACAAACACTTTCAAATGAAAGTTTATTTTTCTCTGCTCTGCTTTGGTGTACATAAACCGGTAACAAAGCATAGAGAGCACAATGAGAATTCATTCAGTGAGTCAATTTTCAAGCAGCTAGGACAAACCGTGTTTGATTTCGATTTCCAAAAAGCATGTATCCCTATAGGGAAAATGTGGTAAAACCTAACTGATCCAAGTCATCCTGCAAAGGAATGATTCAGCCTAGCAGAACAAAATTTGTGCTGCCAAGAGCAACTGGTATATACATTTTTTCTACCAAGTATCAACAAGTTCGGGTGAATAAACATTTGCTGAGATTCCAGTAAACTCAGAGTTCTCTGCAGCTTTGCAAATGCTTTCAAATGAAAGTGTATGTTCCTTGCCTCCACTTAGAGCTACTACCACAGGAACAAAGCATAGAGAGCACACCGAGAACGAATTGAGTGAGTCAAGTTTGAAGAAGCTAGCACAACCGTGTTGGATATACAGTTTCCAAATGCATGTATCCCCATAAGGGAAAAGGAAGTGAAACTTAAAATTCAAAAGTGCTCCTGCAAAGGAACGCTTCAACCCTGAAGAACGAAATTTGGGCAGCCAAGTGAAACCGGTATACTCATCTTGCTGCCAAGTATCATCAAGATCGGGTGAAAAAATTTTGCTGAGATTCCAGTAAACTCAGAGTTCTGTGGAAGCTCTGCAAACACTTTCAAATGAAAGTATATTTTCCTTGCCTCTGCTTAGGGCTACTTCAACAGGAAACAAAGCATAGAGAGTGCACTGAGAACTAACTGAGTGAGTCAAGTTTCATGCAGCTAGTACCAACCGCGTTTGAGTTAGAGTTCCAAATGCATGTATCCCTATAGGGGAAAATGAAGTGAAACCTCAAATTTCAAAGTGTTCCTGCAAACGAACTATTCAACCTAGAGGATCTAAATTTGGGCAGCCAAATGCAACTGGTCTACTTATCTTTGCTGTCGAGTAACAACAAGTTAGGGTGAAAAAATATTTGTTGAGAATCCAGGAAACTCACAGTTCTTTGGAATCACTGCAAAGGCTTTCAAATGAAAAGTTTCTTTCCCTTGCCTCTGCTTAGGGTTACTTCACAGAAAACAAAGCATAGAGATCACACTGAGAACTAGTTGAGTGAGTTTCAGTTTCAAGCAGCTAGCGTAAACCGTGTTTGATGTATAATTCCACATGCATGTATCCCTATTAGGGAAAAGGAAGTGAAACCTAAACATTCAAAATCGTTCCTGCAAACGAACTTTTCAACCTAGAAGAACGAAATTTGGGTAGCTAAGTGCAACTGGTAAACTCATCTTTCCTGACAAGTATCATCAAGATCAGGTGAGTAATTATTTGCAGAGATTCCAGTTAACTTGGAGCTCTGTTGAAGCACTCTAAATGCTTTCTTAGGAAAGCGAATGTTCCTTTCCTCCACTTAGGACCACTTCACCAGGGAACCAATCACAGAGAGCACACCGGGAACTAATTGAGTGAGTCAAGCTTCAAGCAGCTGGCACAAACAGTGTTTGATTTAGAGCTCCAAATGCATGTATTCCTATAGGTTAAAATGATGAGAAACCCCCCAAATTCAATGTCTTCCTGAAAGCAAATGTTTCAACGTAGAAGAACGAAATTTTGGCAGCCAAATGCAACTGGTATGCTCATCTTTCTTACCTAGTATCAACAAGATCAAGTGAAAAAATATTCGCTGAAATTCCAGTAAACTTGGGAGTTTTGTGGAAGCTCTGCAAACACTTACATAAGAAAGTGTATTTTCCTTGCCTCTGCTTGGGGATACTTCAGCAGGGGACAATGCATCAAGATCCACTGAGAAGTCATTGAGTGGGCCAAGTTTCAAACAGGTATCACAAACTGTGTTTGATTGAGCATTCCAAATGCATGTATTCCTATAGGGAAAAAAGAAGTTAAACCTGAAAATTCAAAGTGTTCCTGCAAAGGAACTCTTCAACATAAGATGACGAAATTTGGGCTGCCAAGTGCAATTCATCTACTCAGTTTTGCTGCCAAGTATCAACAAGATCGGGTGAAAAAATATCTGCTGAGAGTCCAGTAAACTCTGTTCTGTGGATGCTCTACAAACACTTTCAATGAAAGTTTATTTTTCTCTGCTCTGCTTCAGTGTACATAAACCGGTAACAAAGCATAGAGAGCACAATGAGAATTCATTCAGTGAGTCAATTTTCAAGCAGCTAGCACAAACCGTGTTTGATTTCGATTTCCAAAAGCATGTATCCCTATAGGGGAGAATGTAGTAAACCCTAACTGATCCAAGTCATCCTGCAAAGAATGATTCAGCCTAGCAGAACAAAATTTGTGCTGCCAAGAGCAACTGGTATACACATTTTTTCTACCAAGTATCAACAAGTTCGGGTGAATAAATATTTGCTGAGATTCCAGTAAACTCAGAGTTCTCTGCAGCTTTGCAAATGCTTTCAAATGAAAGTGTATGTTCCTTGCCTCCGCTTAGAGCTACTTACCACAGGGAACAAAGCATAGAGAGCACACCGAGAACGAATTGAGTGAGTCAAGTTTGAAGAAGCTAGCACAAACCGTGTTGGATATACAGTTCCAAATGCATGTATCCCCATAAGGGAAAAGGAAGTGAAACTTAAAATTCAAAGTGCTCCTGCAAACGAACGCTTCAACCCTGAAGAACGACATTTGGGCAGCCAAGTGAAACCGGTATACTCATCTTTGCTGCCAAGTATCATCAAGATCGGGTGAAAAAATTTTGCTGAGATTCCAGTAAACTCAGAGTTCTGTGGAAGCTCTGCAAACACTTTCAAATGAAAGTATATTTTCCTTGCCTCTGCTTAGGGCTACTTCAACAGGAAACAAAGCATAGAGAGTGCACTGAGAACTAACTGAGTGAGTCAAGTTTCATGCAGCTAGTACCAACCGCGTTTGAGTTAGAGTTCCAAATGCCTGTATCCCTATAGGGGAAAATGAAGTGAAACCACAAATTTCAAAGTGTTCCTGCAAACGAACTATTCAACCTAGAAGATCTAAATTTGGGCAGCCAAATGCAACCGGTCTACTTATCTTTGCTGTCGAGTAACAACAAGTTAGGGTGAAAAAATATTTGCTGAGAATCCAGGAAACTCACAGTTCTGTGGAATCACTGCAAAGGCTTTCAAATGAAAGTTTCTTTCCCTTGCCTCTGCTTAGGGTTACTTCAACAGAAAACAAAGCATAGAGATCACACTGAGAACTAGTTGAGTGAGTTTCAGTTTCAAGCAGCTAGCGTAAACCGTGTTTGATGTATAATTCCAGATGCATGTATCCCTATAAGGGAAAAGGAAGTGAAACCTAAACATTCAAAAGCGTTCCTGCAAACGAACTTTTCAACCTAGAAGAACGACATTTGGGTAGCTAAGTGCAACTGGTAAACTCATCTTTTCTGACAAGTATCATCAAGATCAGGTGAGTAAATATTTGCAGTGATTCCAGTTAACTTGGAGCTCTGTTGAAGCTCTGTAAATGCTTTCTTAGGAAAGCGAATGTTCCTTGCCTCCACTTTGGACCACTTCACCAGGGAACCAATCACAGAGAGCACACCGGGAACTAATTGAGTGAGTCAAGCTTCAAGCAGCTGGCACAAACAGTGTTTGATTTAGAGCTCCAAATGCATGTATTCCTATAGGTTAAAATGATGAGAAACACCCCAAATTCAATGTCTTCCTGAAAGCAAACGTTTCAACGTAGAAGAACGAAATATTGGCAGCCAAATGCAACTGGTATGCTCATCTTTCTTACCTAGTATCAACAAGATCAAGTGAAAAAATATTCGCTGAAATTCCAGTAAACTTGGGAGTTTTGTGGAAGCTCTGCAAACACCTACATAAAAAGTGGATTTTCCTTGCCTCTGCTTGGGGATACTTCAGCAGGGGACAATGCATAAAGATCCACTGAGAAGTCATTGAGTGGGCCAAGTTTCAAACAGGTATCACAAACTGTGTTTGATTGAGCATTCCAAATGCATGTATTCCTATAGGGAAAAAAGAAGTTAAACCTGAAAATTCAAAGTGTTCCTGCAAAGGAACTCTTCAACATAAGATGACGAAATTTGGGCTGCCAAGTGCAATTCATCTACTCAGTTTTGCTGCCAAGTATCAACAAGATCGGGTGAAAAAATATCTGCTGAGAGTCCAGTAAACTCTGTTCTGTGGATGCTCTACAAACACTTTCAAATGAAAGTTTATTTTTTATGCTCTGCTTCGGTTTACATAAACCGGTAACAAAGCATAGAGAGCACAATGAGAATTCATTCAGTGAGTCAATTTTCAAGCAGCTAGCACAAACCGTGTTTGATTTCGATTTCCAAAAGCATGTATCCCTATAGGGAAAATGTAGTAAAACCTAAATGATCCAAGTCATCCTGCAAAGGAATGATTCAGCCTAGCAGAACAAAATTGTGCTGCCAAGAGCAACTGGTATACACATTTTTCTACCAAGTATCAACAAGTTCGGGTGAATAAACATTTGCTGAGATTCCGGAAACTCAGAGTTCTGTGCAAGCTTTGCAAATGCTTTCAAATGAAAGTGTATGATCCTTGCCTCCGCTTAGAGCTACTACCACAGGGAACAAAGCATAGAGAGCACACCGAGAACGAATTGAGTGAGTCAAGTTTGAAGAAGCTAGCACAAACCGTGTTGGATATACAGTTCCAAATGCATGTATCCCCATAAGGGAAAAGGAAGTGAAACTTAAAATTCAAAATGCTCCAACAAAAGAACGCTTCAACCCTGAAGAACGTAATTTGGGCAGCCAAGTGAAACCGGTATACTCATCTTTGCTGCCAAGTATCATCAAGATCGGTGAAAAAATTTTGCTGAGATTCCAGGAAACTCAGAGTTCTGTGGAAGCTCTGCAAACACTTTCAAATGAAAGTATATTTTCCTTGCCTCTGCTTAGGGCTACTTCAACAGGAAACAAAGCATAGAGAGTGCACTGAGAACTAACTGAGTGAGTCAAGTTTCATGCAGCTAGTACCAACCGCGTTTGAGTTAGAGTTCCAAATTCATGTATCCCTATAGGGGAAAATGAAGTGAAACCTCAAATTTCAAAGTGTTCCTGCAAACGAACTATTCAACCTAGAAGATCTAAATTTGGGCAGCCATATGCAACCGGTCTACTTATCTTTGCTGTCGAGTAACAAGAAGTTAGGGTGAAAAAATATTTGCTGAGAATCCAGGAAACTCACAGTTCTGTGGAATCACTGCAAAGGCTTTCAAATGAAAGTTTCTTTCCCTTGCCTCTGCTTAGGGTTACTTCAACAGAAAACAAAGCATAGAGATCACACTGAGAATTAGTTGAGTGAGTTTCAGTTTCAAGCAGCTAGCGTAAACCGTGTTTGATGTATAATTCCAGATGCATGTATCCCTATAAGGAAAAGGAAGTGAAACCTAAACATTCAAAAGCGTTCCTGCAAACGAAATTTTCAACCTAGAAGAACGAAATTTGGGTAGCTAAGTGCAACTGGTAAACTCATCTTTCCTGACAAGTATCATCAAGATCAGGTGAGTAATTATTTGCAGAGATTCCAGTTAACTTGGAGCTCTGTTGAAGCACTGTAAATGCTTTCTTAGGAAAGCGAATGTTCCTTGCCTCCACTTAGGACCACTTCACCAGGGAACCAATCACAGAGAGCACACCGGGAACTAATTGAGTGAGTCAAGCTTCAAGCAGCTGGCACAAACAGTGTTTGATTTAGAGCTCCAAATGCATGTATTCCTATAGGTTAAAATGATGAGAAACCCCCCAAATACAATGTCTTCCTGAAAGCAAATGTTTCAACGTAGAAGAACGAAATTTTGGCAGCCAAATGCAACTGGTATGCTCATCTTTCTTACCTCGTATCAACAAGATCAAATGGAAAAAATATTCGCTGAAATTCCAGTAAACTTGGGAGTTTGTGGAAGCTCTGCAAACACCTACATAAGAAAGTGTATTTTCCTTGCCTCTGCTTGGGGATACTTCAGCAGGGGACAATGCATAAAGAGCCACTGAGAAGTCATTGAGTGGGCCAAGTTTCAAACAGGTATCACAAACTGTGTTTGATTGAGCATTCCAAATGCATGTATTCCTATAGGGAAAAAGAAGTTAAACCTGAAATTCAAAGTGTTCCTGCAAAGGAACTCTTCAACATAAGATGACGAAATTTGGGCTGCCAAGTGCAACTCATCTACTCAGTTTTGCTTGCAAGTATCAACAAGATCGGGTGAAAAAATATCTGCTGAGAGTCCAGTAAACTCTGTTCTGTGGATGCTCTACAAACACTTTCAAATGAAAGTTTATTTTTCTCTGCTCTGCTTCGGTGTACATAAACCGGTAACAAAGCATAGAGAGCACAGTGAGAATTCATTCAGTGAGTCAATTTTCAAGCAGCTAGCACAAACCGTGTTTGATTTCGATTTCCAAAAGCATGTATCCCTATAGGGGAAAATGTGGTAAAACCTAAATGATCCAAGTCATCCTGCAAAGGAATGATTCAGCCTAGCAGAACAAAATTTGTGCTGCCAAGAGCAACTGGTATACACATTTTTCTACCAAGTATCAACAAGTTCGGGTGAATAAACATTTGCTGAGATTCCGGAAACTCAGAGTTCTGTGCAAGCTTTGCAAATGCTTTCAAATGAAAGTGTATGATCCTTGCCTCCGCTTAGAGCTACTACCACAGGGAACAAAGCATAGAGAGCACACCGAGAACGAATTGAGTGAGTCAAGTTTGAAGAAGCTAGCACAAACCGTGTTGGATATACAGTTCCAAATGCATGTATCCCCATAAGGGAAAAGGAAGTGAAACTTAAAATTCAAAATGCTCCAACAAAAGAACGCTTCAACCCTGAAGAACGTAATTTGGGCAGCCAAGTGAAACCGGTATACTCATCTTTGCTGCCAAGTATCATCAAGATCGGGTGAAAAAATTTTGCTGAGATTCCAGGAAACTCAGAGTTCTGTGGAAGCTCTGCAAACACTTTCAAATGAAAGTATATTTTCCTTGCCTCTGCTTAGGGCTACTTCAACAGGAAACAAAGCATAGAGAGTGCACTGAGAACTAACTGAGTGAGTCAAGTTTCATGCAGCTAGTACCAACCGCGTTTGAGTTAGAGTTCCAAATTCATGTATCCCTATAGGGGAAAATGAAGTGAAACCTCAAATTTCAAAGTGTTCCTGCAAACGAACTATTCAACCTAGAAGATCTAAATTTGGCAGCCATATGCAACCGGTCTACTTATCTTTGCTGTCGAGTAACAAGAAGTTAGGGTGAAAAAATATTTGCTGAGAATCCAGGAAACTCACAGTTCTGTGGAATCACTGCAAAGGCTTTCAAATGAAAGTTTCTTTCCCTTGCCTCTGCTTAGGTTACTTCAACAGAAAACAAAGCATAGAGATCAAACTGAGAACTAGTTGAGTGAGTTTCAGTTTCAAGCAGCTAGCGTAAACCGTGTTTGATGTATAATTCCAGATGCATGTATCCCTATAAGGGAAAAGGAAGTGAAACCTAAACATTCAAAAGCGTTCCTGCAAACGAACTTTTCAACCTAGAAGAACGAAATTTGGGTAGCTAAGTGCAACTGGTAAACTCATCTTTCCTGACAAGTATCATCAAGATCAGGTGAGTAATTATTTGCAGAGATTCCAGTTAACTTGGAGCTCTGTTGAAGCACTCTAAATGCTTTCTTAGGAAAGCGAATGTTCCTTGCCTCCACTTAGGACCACTTCACCAGGGAACCAATCACAGAGAGCACACCGGGAACTAATTGAGTGAGTCAAGCTTCAAGCAGCTGGCACAAACAGTGTTTGATTTAGAGCTCCAAATGCATGTATTCCGATAGGTTAGCATGATGAGAAACCCCCAAATTCAATGTCTTCCTGAAAGCAAATGTTTCAACGTAGAAGAACGAAATTTTGGCAGCCAAATGCAACTGGTATGCTCATCTTTCTTACCTAGTATCAACAAGATCAAGTGAAAAAATATTCGCTGAAATTCCAGTAAACTTGGGAGTTTTGTGGAAGCTCTGCAAACACTTACATAAGAAAGTGTATTTTCCTTGCCTCTGCTTGGGGATACTTCAGCAGGGGACAATGCATAAAGAGCCACTGAGAAGTCATTGAGTGGGCCAAGTTTCAAACAGGTATCACAAACTGTGTTTGATTGAGCATTCCCCTATAGGGAAAAAAGAAGTTAAACCTGAAAATTCAAAGTGTTCCTGCAAAGGAACTCTTCAACATAAGATGACGAAATTTGGGCTGCCAAGTGCAACTCATCTACTCAGTTTTGCTTGCAAGTATCAACAAGATCGGGTGAAAAAATATCTGCTGAGAGTCCAGTAAACTCTGTTCTGTGGATGCTCTACAAACACTTTCAAATGAAAGTTTATTTTTCTCTGCTCTGCTTCGGTGTACATAAACCGGTAAAAAAGCATAGAGAGCACAGTGAGAATTCATTCAGTGAGTCAATTTTCAAGCAGCTAGCACAAACCGTGTTTGATTTCGATTTCAAAAAGCATGTATCCCTATAGAGGAAAATGTGGTAAAACCTAACTGATCCAAGTCATCCTGCAAAGGAATGATTCAGCCTAGCAGAACAAAATTTGTGCTGCCAAGAGCAACTGGTATACACATTTTTCTACCAAGTATCAACAAGTTCGGGTGAATAAACATTTGCTGAGATTCCGGAAACTCAGAGTTCTGTGCAAGCTTTGCAAATGCTTTCAAATGAAAGTGTATGATCCTTGCCTCCGCTTAGAGCTACTACCACAGGGAACAAAGCATAGAGAGCACACCGAGAACGAATTGAGTGAGTCAAGTTTGAAGAAGCTAGCACAAACCGTGTTGGATATACAGTTCCAAATGCATGTATCCCCATAAGGGAAAAGGAAGTGAAACTTACAATTCAAAATGCTCCTGTAAACGAACGCTTCAACCCTGAAGAACGAAATTTGGGCAGCCAAGTGAAACCGGTATACTCATCTTTGCTGCCAAGTATCATCAAGATCGGGTGAAAAAATTTTGCTGAGATTCCAGTAAACTCAGAGTTCTGTGGAAGCTCTGCAAACACTTTCAAATGAAAGTATATTTTCCTTGCTTCTGCGTAGGGCTACTTCAAAAGGAAACAAAGGATAGATAGTGCACTGAGAACTAACTGAGTGAGTCAAGTTTCATGCAGCTAGTACCAACCGCGTTTGAGTTAGAGTTCCAAATGCATGTATCCCTATAGGGGAAAATGAAATGAAACCTCAAATTTCAAAGTGTTCCTGCAAACGAACTATTCAACCTAGAAGATCTAAATTTGGGCAGCCAAATGCAACCGGTCTACTTATCTTTGCTGTCGAGTAACAAGAAGTTAGGGTGAAAAAATATTTGCTGAGAATCCAGGAAACTCACAGTTCTGTGGAATCACTGCAAAGGCTTTCAAATGAAAGTTTCTTTCCCTTGCCTCTGCTGAGGGTTCCTTCAACAGAAAACAAAGCATAGAGATCACACTGAGAACTAGTTGAGTGAGTTTCAGTTTCAAACAGCTAGCGTAAACCGTGTTTGATGTATAATTCCAGATGCATGTATCCCTATAAGGGAAAAGGAAGTGAAACCTAAACATTCAAAAGCGTTCCTGCAAACGAACTTTTCAACCTAGAAGAACGAAATTTGTGTAGCTAAGTGCAACTGATAAACTCATCTTTCCTGACAAGTATCATCAAGATCAGGTGAGTAATTATTTGCAGAGATTCCAGTTAACTTGGAGCTCTGTTGAAGCACTGTAAATGCTTTCTTAGGAAAGCGAATGTTCCTTGCCTCCACTTAGGACCACTTCACCAGGGAACCAATCACAGAGAGCACACCAGGAACTAATTGAGTGAGTCAAGCTTCAAGCAGCTGGCACAAACAGTGTTTGATTTAGAGCTCCAAATGCATGTATTCCTATAGGTTAAAATGATGAGAAACCCCCCAAATTCAATGTCTTCCTGAAAGCAAATGTTTCAACGTAGAAGAACGAAATTTTGGCAGCCAAATGCAACTGGTATGCTCATCTTTCTTACCTAGTATCAACAAGATCAAGTGAAAAAATATTCTCTGAAATTCCAGTAAACTTGGGAGTTTTGTGGAAGCTCTGCAAACACTTACATAAGAAAGTGTATTTTCCTTGCCTCTGCTTGGGGATACTTCAGCAGGGGACAATGCATAAAGAGCCACTGAGAAGTCATTGAGTGGGCCAAGTTTCAAACAGGTATCACAAACTGTGTTTGATTGAGCATTCCAAATGCATGTATTCCTATAGGGAAAAAAGAAGTTAAACCTGAAAATTCAAAGTGTTCCTGCAAAGGAAATCTTCAACATAAGATGACGAAATTTGGCTGCCAAGCGCAATTCATCTACTCAGTTTTGCTGCCAAGTATCAACAAGATCGGGTGAAAAAATATCTGCTGAGAGTCCAGTAAACTCTGTTCTGTGGATGCTCTACAAACACTTTCAAATGAAAGTTTATTTTTCTCTGCTCTTCCTCGGTGTACATAAACCGGTAACAAAGCGTAGAGAGCACAATGAGAATTCATTCCGTGAGTCAATTTTCAAGCAGCTAGCACAAACCGTGTTTGATTTCGATTTCCAAAAGCATGTATCCCTATAGGGAAAAATGTAGTAAAACCTAACTGATCCAAGTCATCCTGCAAAGGAATGATTCAGCCTAGCAGAACAAAATTTGTGCTGCCAAGAGCAACTTGTATACACATTTTTTCTACCAAGTATCAACAAGTTCGGGTGAATAAACATTTGCTGAGATTCCAGTAAACTCAGAGTTCTCTGCAGATTTTGCAAATGCTTTCAAATGAAAGTGTATGTTCCTTGCCTCCGCTTAGAGCTACTACCACAGGGAACAAAGCATAGAGAGCACACCGAGAACGAATTGAGTGAGTCAAGTTTGAAGAAGCTAGCACAAACCGTGTTGGATATACAGTTCCAAATGCATGTATCCCCATAAGGGAAAAGGAAGTGAAACTTACAATTCAAAGTGCTCCTGCAAACGAACGCTTCAACCCTGAAGAACGAAATTTGGGCAGCCAAGTGAAACCGGTATACTCATCTTTGCTGCCAAGTATCATCAAGATCGGGTGAAAAAATTTTGCTGAGATTCCAGTAAACTCAGAGTTCTGTGGAAGCTCTGCAAACACTTTCAAATGAAAGTATACTTTCCTTGCCTCTGCTTAGGGCTACTTCAACAGGAAACAAGCATAGAAAGTGCACTGAGAACTGAGTGAGTCAAGTTTCATGCAGCTAGTACCAACCGCGTTTGAGTTAGAGTTCCAAATGCATGTATCCCTATAGGGGAAAATGAAGTGAAACCTCAAATTTCAAAGTGTTCCTGCATACGAACTATTCAACCTAGAAGATCTAAATTTGGGCAGCCAAATGCAACCGGTCTACTTATCTTTGCTGTCGAGTAACAAGAAGTTAGGGTGAAAAAATATTTGCTGAGAATCCAGGAAACTCACAGTTCTGTGGAATCACTGCAAAGGCTTTCAAATGAAAGTTTCTTTCCCTCGCCTCTGCTTAGGGTTACTTCAACAGAAAACAAAGCATAGAGATCACACTGAGAACTAGTTGAGTGAGTTTCAGTTTCAAGCAGCTAGCGTAAACCGTGTTTGATGTATAATTCCAGATGCATGTATCCCTAAAAGGGAAAAGGAAGTGAAACCTAAACATACAAAAGCGTTCCTGCAAACGAACTTTTCAACCTAGAAGAACGAAATTTGGGTAGCTAAGTGCAACTGGTAAACTCATCTTTCCTGACAAGTATCATCAAGATCAGGTGAGTAATTATTTGCAGAGATTCCAGTTAACTTGGAGCTCTGTTGAAGCACTCTAAATGCTTTCTTAGGAAAGCGAATGTTCCTTGCCTCCACTTAGGACCACTTCACCAGGGAACCAATCACAGAGAGCACACCGGGAACTAATTGAGTGAGTCAAGCTTCAAGCAGCTGGCACAAACAGTGTTTGATTTAGAGCTCCAAATGCATGTATTCCTATAGGTTAAAATGATGAGAAACCCCCCAAATTCAATGTCTTCCTGAAAGCAAATGTTTCAACGTAGAAGAACGAAATTTTGGCAGCCAAATGCAACTGGTATGCTCATCTTTCTTACCTAGTATCTACAAGATCAAGTGAAAAATTATTCGCTGAAATTCCAGTAAACTTGGGAGTTTTGTGGAAGCTCTGCAAACACTTACATAAGAAAGTGTATTTTCCTTGCCTCTGCTTGGGGATACTTCAGCAGGGGACAATGCATAAAGAGCCACTGAGAAGTCATTGAGTGGGCCAAGTTTCAAACAGGTATCACAAACTGTGTTTGATTGAGCATTCCAAATGCATGTATTCCTATAGGGATAAAAGAAGTTAAACCTGAAAATTCAAAGTGTTCCTGCAAAGGAACTCTTCAACATAAGATGACGAAATTTGGGCTGCCAAGTGCAACTCATCTACTCAGTTTTGCTGCCAAGTATCAACAAGATCGGGTGAAAAAATATCTGCTGAGAGTCCAGTAAACTCTGTTCTGTGGATGCTCTACAAACACTTTCAAATGAAAGTTTATTTTTCTCTGCTCTGCTTCGGTGTACATAAACCGGTAACAAAGCATAGAGAGCACAATGAGAATTCATTCAGTGAGTCAATTTTCAAGCAGCTAGCACAAACCGTGTTTGATTTCGATTTCCAAAAGCATGTATCCCTATAGGGGAAAATGTAGTAAAATCTAACTGATCCAAGTCATCCTGCAAAGGAATGATTCAGCCTAGCAGAACAAAATTTGTGCTGCCAAGAGCAACTGGTATACACATTTTTTCTACCAAGTATCAACAAGTTCGGGTGAATAAACATTTGCTGAGATTCCAGTAAACTCAGAGTTCTCTGCAGATTTTGCAAATGCTTTCAAATGAAAGTGTATGTTCCTTGCCTCCGCTTAGAGCTACTACCACAGGGAACAAAGCATAGAGAGCACACCGAGAAAAAAATTGAGTGAGTAAAGTTTGAAGAAGCTAGCACAAACCGTGTTGGATATACAGTTCCAAATGCATGTATCCCCATAAGGGAAAAGGAAGTGAAACTTACAATTCAAAGTGCTCCTGCAAACGAACGCTTCAACCCTGAAGAACGAAATTTGGGCAGCCAAGTGAAACTGGTATACTCATCTTTGCTGCCAAGTATCATCAAGATCGGGTGAAAAAATTTTGCTGAGATTCCAGTACCTCAGAGTTCTGTGGAAGCTCTGCAAACACTTTCAAATGAAAGTATATTTTCCTTGCCTCTGCTTAGGGCTACTTCAACAGGAAACAAAGCATAGAGAGTGCACTGAGAACTAACTGAGTGAGTCAAGTTTCATGCAGCTAGTACCAACCGCGTTTGAGTTAGAGTTCCAAATGCATGTATCCCTATAGGGGAAAATGAAGTGAAACCTCAAATTTCAAAGTGTTCCTGCAAACGAACTATTCAACCTAGAAGATCTAAATTTGGGCAGCCAAATGCAACCGGTCTACTTATCTTTGCTGTCGAGTAACAAGAAGTTAGGGTGAAAAAATATTTGCTGAGAATCCAGGAAACTCACAGTTCTGTGGAATCACTGCAAAGGCTTTCAAATGAAAGTTTCTTTCCCTTGCCTCTGCTTAGGGTTACTTCAACAGAAAACAAAGCATACAGATCACACTGAGAACTAGCTGAGTGAGTTTCAGTTTCAAGCAGCTAGCGTAAACCGTGTTTGATGTATAATTCCAGATGCATGTATCCCTATAAGGGAAAAGGAAGTGAAACCTAAACATTCAAAAGCGTTCCTGCAAACGAACTTTTCAACCTAGAAGAACGACATTTGGGTAGCTAAGTGCAACTGGTAAACTCATCTTTCCTGACAAGTATCATCAAGATCAGGTGAGTAATTATTTGCAGAGATTCCAGTTAACTTGGAGCTCTGTTGAAGCACACTAAATGCTTTCTTAGGAAAGCGAATGTTCCTTGCCTCCACTTAGGACCACTTCACCAGGGAACCAATCACAGAGAGCACACCGGGAACTAATTGAGTGAGTCAAGCTTCAAGCAGCTGGCACAAACAGTGTTTGATTTAGAGCTCCAAATGCATGTATTCCTATAGGTTAAAATGATGAGAAACCCCCCAAATTCAATGTCTTCCTGAAAGCAAATGTTTCAACGTAGAAGAACGAAATTTTGGCAGCCAAATGCAACTGGTATGCTCATCTTTCTTACCTCGTATCAACAAGATCAAGTGAAAAAATATTCGCTGAAATTCCAGTAAACTTGGGAGTTTTGTGGAAGCTCTGCAAACACTTACATAAGAAAGTGTATTTTCCTTGCCTCTGCTTGGGGATACTTCAGCAGGGGACAATGCATAAAGAGCCACTGAGAAGTCATTGAGTGGGCCAAGTTTCAAACAGGTATCACAAACTGTGTTTGATTGAGCATTCCAAATGCATGTATTCCTATAGGGAAAAAAGAAGTTAAACCTGAAAATTCAAAGTGTTCCTGCAAAGGAACTCTTCAACATAAGATGACAAAATTTGTGCTGCCAAGTGCAACTCATCTACTCAGTTTTGCTTGCAAGTATCAACAAGATCGGGTGAAAAAATATCTGCTGAGAGTCCAGTAAATTCTGTTCTGTGGATGCTCTACAAACACTTTCAAATGAAAGTTTATTTTTCTCTGCTCTGCTTCGGTGTACATAAACCAGTAACAAAGCATAGAGAGCACAATGAGAATTCATTCAGTGAGTCAATTTTCAAGCAGCTAGCACAAACCGTGTTTGATTTTGATTTCCAAAAGCATGTATCCCTATAGGGGAAAATGTGGTAAAACCTAACTGATCCAAGTCATCCTGCAAAGGAATGATTCAGCCTAGCAGAACAAAATTTGTGCTGCCAAGAGCAACTGGTATACACATTTTTCTACCAAGTATCAACAAGTTCGGGTGAATAAACATTTGCTGAGATTCCGGAAACTCAGAGTTCTGTGCAAGCTTTGCAAATGCTTTCAAATGAAAGTGTATGTTCCTTGCCTCCGCTTAGAGCTACTACCACAGGGAACAAAGCATAGAGAGCACACCGAGAACGAATTGAGTGAGTCAAGTTTGAAGAAGCTAGCACAAACCGTGTTGGATATACAGTTCCAAATGCATGTATCCCCATAAGGGAAAAGGAAGTGAAACTTACAATTCAAAGTGCTCCTGCAAACGAACGCTTCAACCCTGAAGAACGAAATTTGGGCAGCCAAGTGAAACCGGTATACTCATCTTTGCTGCCAAGTATCATCAAGATCGGGTGAAAAAATTTTGCTGAGATTCCAGTAAACTCAGAGTTCTGTGGAAGCTCTGCAAACACTTTCAAATGAAAGTATATTTTCCTTGCCTCTGCTTAGGGCTACTTCAACAGGAAACAAAGCATAGAGAGTGCACTGAGAATTAACTGAGTGAGTCAAGTTTCATGCAGCTAGTACCAACCGCGTTTGAGTTAGAGTTCCAAATGCATGTATCCCTATAGGGGAAAATGAAGTGAAACCTCAAATTTCAAAGTGTTCCTGCAAACGAACTATTCAACCTAGAAGATCTAAATTTGGGCAGCCAAATGCAACCGGTCTACTTATCTTTGCTGTCGAGTAACAAGAAGTTAGGTTGAAAAAATATTTGCTGAGAATCCAGGAAACTCACAGTTCTGTGGAATCACTGCAAAGGCTTTCAAATGAAAGTTTCTTTCCCTTGCCTCTGCTTAGGGTTACTTCAACAGAAAACAAAGCATAGTGATTACACTGAGAACTAGTTGAGTGAGTTTCAGTTTCAAGCAGCTAGCGTAAACCGTGTTTGATGTATAATTCCAGATGCATGTATCCCTATTAGGGAAAAGGAAGTCAAACCTAAACATTCAAAAGCGTTCCTGCAAACGAACTTTTCAACCTAGAAGAACGACATTTGGGTAGCTAAGTGCAACTGGTAAACTCATCTTTCCTGACAAGTATCATCAAGATCAGGTGAGTAATTATTTGCAGAGATTCCAGTTAACTTGGAGCTCTGTTGAAGCACTCTAAATGCATTCTTAGGAAAGCGAATGTTCCTTGCCTCCACTTAGGACCACTTCACCAGGGAACCAATCACAGAGAGCACACCGGGAACTAATTGAGTGAGTCAAGCTTCAAGCAGCTGGCACAAACAGTGTTTGATTTAGAGCTCCAAATGCATGTATTCCTATAGGTTAAAATGATAAGAAACCCCCCAAATTCAATGTCTTCCTGAAAGCAAATGTTTCAACGTAGAAGAACGAAATTTTGGCAGCCAAATGCAACTGGTATGCTCATCTTTCTTACCTAGTATCAACAAGATCAAGTGAAAAAATATTGGCTGAAATTCCAGTAAACTTGGGAGTTTTCTGGAAGCTCTGCAAACACTTACATAAGAAAGTGTATTTTCCTTGCCTCTGCTTGGGGATACTTCAGCAGGGGACAATGCATAAAGAGCCACTGAGAAGTCATTGAGTGGGCCAAGTTTCAAACAGGTATCACAAACTGTGTTTGATTCAGCATTCCAAATGCATGTATTCCTATAGGGAAAAAAGAAGTTAAACCTGAAAATTCAAAGTGTTCCTGCAAAGGAACTCTTCAACATAAGATGACGAAATTTGGGCTGCCAAGTGCAACTCATCTACTCAGTTTTGCTTGCAAGTATCAACAAGATCGGGTGAAAAAATATCTGCTGAGAGTCCAGTAAACTCTGTTCTGTGGATGCTCTACAAACACTTTCAAATGAAAGTTTATTTTTCTCTGCTCTGCTTCGGTGTACATAAACCGGTAACAAAGCATAGAGAGCACAATGAGAATTCATTCAGTGAGTCAATTTTCAAGCAGCTAGCACAAACCGTGTTTGATTTCGATTTCCAAAATCATGTATCCCTATAGGGGAAAATGTGGTAAAACCTAACTGATCCAAGTCATCCTGCAAAGGAATGATTCAGCCTAGCAGAACAAAATTTGTGCTGCCAAGAGCAACTGGTATACACATTTTTCTACCAAGTATCAACAAGTTCGGGTGAATAAACATTTGCTGAGATTCCGGAAACTCAGAGTTCTGTGCAAGATTTGCAAATGCTTTCAAATGAAAGTGTATGTTCCTTGCCTCCGCTTAGAGCTACTACCACAGGGAACAAAGCATAGAGAGCACACCGAGAACGAATTGAGTGAGTCAAGTTTGAAGAAGCTAGCACAAACCGTGTTGGATATACAGTTCCAAATGCATGTATCCCCATAAGGGAAAAGGAAGTGAAACTTAAAATTCAAAATGCTCCTGCAAACGAACGCTTCAACCCTGAAGAACGAAATTTGGGCAGCCAAGTGAAACCGGTATACTCATCTTTGCTGCCAAGTATCATCAAGATCGGGTGAAAAAATTTTGCTGAGATTCCAGTAAACTCAGAGTTCTGTGGAAGCTCTGCAAACACTTTCAAATGAAAGTATATTTTCCTTGCCTCTGCTTAGGGCTACTTCAACAGGAAACAAAGCATAGAGAGTGCACTGAGAACTAACTGAGTGAGTCAAGTTTCATGCAGCTAGTACCAACCGCGTTTGAGTTAGAGTTCCAAATGCATGTATCCCTATAGGGGAAAATGAAGTGAAACCTCAAATTTCAAAGTGTTCCTGCAAACGAACTATTCAACCTAGAAGATCTAAATTTGGGCAGCCAAATGCAACCGGTCTACTTATCTTTGCTGTCGAGTAGCAAGAAGTTAGGGTGAAAAAATATTTGCTGAGAATCCAGGAAACTCACAGTTCTGTGGAATCACTGCAAAGGCTTTCAAATGAAAGTTTCTTTCCCTTGCCTCTGCTTAGGGTTACTTCAACAGGAAACAAAGCATAGAGATCACACTGAGAACTAGTTGAGTGAGTTTCAGTTTCAAGCAGCTAGCGTAAACCGTGTTTGATGTATAATTCCAGATGCATGTATCCCTATAAGGGAAAAGGAAGTGAAACCTAAACATTCAAAAGTGTTCCTGCAAACGAACTTTTCAACCCAGAAGAACGACATTTGGGTAGATAATTGCAACTGGTAAACTCATCTTTCCTGACAAGTATCATCAAGATCAGGTGAGTAATTATTTGCAGAGATTCCAGTTAACTTGGAGCTCTGTTGAAGCACTCTAAATGCATTTCTTAGGAAAGCGAATGTTCCTTGCCTCCACTTAGGACCACTTCACCAGGGAACCAATCACAGAGAGCACACCGGGAACTAATTGAGTGAGTCAAGCTTCAAGCAGCTGGCACAAACAGTGTTTGATTTAGAGCTCCAAATGCATGTATTCCTATAGGTTAAAATGATAAGAAACCCCCCAAATTCAATGTCTTCCTGAAAGCAAATGTTTCAACGTAGAAGAACGAAATTTTGGCAGCCAAATGCAACTGGTATGCTCATCTTTCTTACCTAGTATCAACAAGATCAAGTGAAAAAATATTGGCTGAAATTCCAGTAAACTTGGGAGTTTTCTGGAAGCTCTGCAAACACTTACATAAGAAAGTGTATTTTCCTTGCCTCTGCTTGGGGATACTTCAGCAGGGGACAATGCATAAAGAGCCACTGAGAAGTCATTGAGTGGGCCAAGTTTCAAACAGGTATCACAAACTGTGTTTGATTGAGCATTCCAAATGCATGTATTCCTATAGGGAAAAAAGAAGTTAAACCTGAAAATTCAAAGTGTTCCTGCAAAGGAACTCTTCAACATAAGATGACGAAATTTGGGCTGCCAAGTGCAACTCATCTACTCAGTTTTGCTTGCAAGTATCAACAAGATCGGGTGAAAAAATATCTGCTGAGAGTCCAGTAAACTCTGTTCTGTGGATGCTCTACAAACACTTTCAAATGAAAGTTTATTTTTCTCTGCTCTGCTTCGGTGTACATAAACCGGTAACAAAGCATAGAGAGCACAATGAGAATTCATTCAGTGAGTCAATTTTCAAGCAGCTAGCACAAACCGTGTTTGATTTCGATTTCCAAAAGCATGTATCCCTATAGAGGAAAATGTGGTAAAACCTAACTGATCCAAGTCATCCTGCAAAGGAATGATTCAGACTAGCAGAACAAAATTTGTGCTGCCAAGAGCAACTGGTATACACATTTTTCTACCAAGTATCAACAAGTTCGGGTGAATAAACATTTGCTGAGATTCCGAAAACTCAGAGTTTTGTGCAAGCTTTGCAAATGCTTTCAAATGAAAGTGTATGATCCTTGCCTCCGCTTAGAGCTACTACCACAGGGAACAAAGCATAGAGAGCACACCGAGAACGAATTGAGTGAGTCAAGTTTGAAGAAGCTAGCACAAACCGTGTTGGATATACAGTTCCAAATGCATGTATCCCCATAAGGGAAAAGGAAGTGAAACTTAAAATTCAAAATGCTCCTGCAAAAGAACGCTTCAACCCTGAAGAACGTAATTTGGGCAGCCAAGTGAAACCGGTATACTCATCTTTGCTGCCAAGTATCATCAAGATCGGGTGAAAAAAATTTTGCTGAGATTCCAGTAAACTCAGAGTTCTGTGGAAGCTCTGCAAACACTTTCAAATGAAAGTATATTTTCCTTGCCTCTGCTTAGGGCTACTTCAACAGGAAACAAAGCATAGAGAGTGCACTGAGAACTAACTGAGTGAGTCAAGTTTCATGCAGCTAGTACCAACCGCATTTGAGTTAGAGTTCCAAATGCATGTATCCCTATAGGGGAAAATGAAGTGAAACCTCAAATTTCAAAGTGTTCCTGCAAACGAACTATTCAACCTAGAAGATCTAAATTTGGGGCAGCCAAATGCAACCGGTCTACTTATCTTTGCTGTCGAGTAACAGGAAGTTAGGGTGAAAAAATATTTGCTGAGAATCCAGGAAACTCACAGTTCTGTGGAATCACTGCAAAGGCTTTCAAATGAAAGTTTCTTTCCCTTGCCTCTGCTTAGGGTTACTTCAACAGAAAACAAAGCAT